>NC_057796.1:38433384-38451433 GCF_018294505.1 Triticum aestivum
ATCGAGAAATACAATCGAGTGTCCATGAAATTTAAAAACATTCATGAGTTCAAAAAGTGCGCATGAAATACAATCGAGAAATGAAGGCTACAATTTAAATACAATCGATCTTAGCTAGCTATCTGTTCACAATCTTCTTGCCCTTATTTTTCGTAAATGGAGTTCTTCTCTTGAACGGACGTCCTTTAGGTAGGGTGGTCCTGCTTTTTCTTGTGGTGTATGCTAATACTTCATCGTCGTCGTCATGTTCCATCTTCGGGTCGCCGTACTTGTCGAAGTCTTGCTCATTGGCGACTCCATCCATTCCGATGATCTACCTTTTGCCTCTCCTCACGACAACACGACTGGGCTTTGATGGGTCGGTAATGAAGAAGCATTGGTCCACTTGGGAAGCCAGTACCCGTGGCTCATTTTTTGCGGTGACGTTCGCGCTTGCGGTCTTGGATTTGGCTTCGGGTATAACCATGGTGGTGAAATACCGGTCTTCTTTTATGACGCTCTTGGCCCATCTGACACGGAACATCGGGACCTTCTCTCCAGCGTAGCTCAGCTCCCAGATCTCCTCGATCCTTCCGTAGTATCTATCCTTGTCGTTACCGGTGTAGGATTCCATCGTTACCCCAGAGTTCTGATAACCATCGCTCTTCATGTCCTTGTCCTCGGTGTAGAATGTGTAGCCGTTGATATCGTACGCCTCATACGTCATCAGGTTGTGCTCGGCGCCCTGTGACAAGGCGAATATGAGTTGTTCTTCCGCGGAAGAATCCTCATGTAAAGGGTACGACAGAAGCTTCTGCTTGAACCAACGCGTGAAACATGAGTTGTGCTCTTTGATTATATCTCCGTCTGTCCTCTGTTGGCCTCGGTCATTGTACGTCTTCTCAATAAACGTTTTGTGCTCTACCACCCAAGGATCGACCACGTCTATGTGTTGTAGCGCGACTAGGTTTGCTCTTTCAAAGTCGGTGAGTCGACCATCGCAGTCGACATGCATTTCGCGGCAACCCTCACGGTGACCCCATCCAGCGAGCCTGACGAGGTGCCTGTTGACGGGCAGACCAATGGGGTTCTCGAAGCCTAGATAATTCGTGCAGTAGGAGATGCACTCTTCGGTCAGAAAGCCCCTGGCTATGCTTCCCTCTGGACGTGACATGTTGCGAACGTATCCTTTGATGACACCATTCATCCTTTCGAACGGCATCATGCTGTGCAGGAACATCGGCCCGAGTTGGATGATATCCTCCATGATATGGACCAGCAGATGCACCATAACGTCGAAGAATGCGGGAGGGAAGTACATCTCAAGCTCGCATAGTATCACCACGATCTCTTCCTGTAGCCTTCTGAGTTGCCTCACGCCAACCGACTTCCGAGAGATGATGTCGAAAAAGTTGCATAGGCCAAATAGCGTTTCACGGACGTGCGCGTCCATGATCCCACGGATTGCAACTGGAAGTATCTGCGTCATCAGCACGTGACAGTCGTGAGACTTCATCCCGTTGAACTTCTGCTTCACTAAGTCTAGGTATCTGCTTATCTTCCCCGCGTAACCGTAAGGAAGTTTTACTCCTACGAGGCAGGTGAAAAACTGATCGATCTCCTCCTGACTTAGAGTGAAGCACGCGGGAGGGAAGTCATTTCCGGTCTTCTTGGCCTTTTTGCCTTTGCGACGACTTTCCGTGTCCTGCTTCGCCTCATCATCATCATCATCATCATCATCATTAGCGTGAAGCTCCTCCCTGATGCCCATTGATTTCAAGTCTGCCCTTGCTTTTGGCCCATCTTTGGTCCTCTCTAGCATGTTGAGCAGGGTACCAAGCAGACTCTCGCACACGTTCTTCGTGATATGCATGACATCAAGGCTGTGAGGCACACGATGGATCTTCCAGTACGGCAAGTCCCAGAAAACAGACCTCGTTTTCCATACCTTCAGCAGTGGCTCTGGCGCCTTCCGCTTCTTTCCCGGCTCTGGCGCCTTTTGCTTCTTTCCCGGCAGTGGGCAATCTTTCCAATTTTTCAACAGCTCATCTATTTCCTCGCCGCTCCTCGTATGCGGGCGTCTTCGGGGTTCGGTTTCACCATCGAACAGATCCTTGCGTTTCCTCCACGGGTCATCGTCGCGAAGCCACCTTCGATGTCCCATGAACACGGTTTTCGAAGACCCGGGATCTCTATCTAGCTGGCGATACGTTGTGTCATCCATGCACCTGACACATCCAGAAAATCCGTGGACCACCTGCCCCGCGAGATATCCGAAACCGAGATAGTCGTGCACCGTCGTGAGCAGTGCGGCTCTCATAGGGAAATATTCTTTCTCTACGGCGTCCCACGTATTGGCTCGCGTTTTCCACAGCGTGTCTAGCTCCTCTTCCAGCAGCCCCAGATACAGATTGATGTCGTTCCCTGGTTGTTTCGGCCCTTCAATTAGCATACTCATGTGAATGTACTTCCTCTTCATGCACAACCAGGGGGGAAGGTTGTACATCCACACAAACACAGGCCAGGTGCTATGTGTGCTTCTCTGGCTGCCAAACGGATTGACTCCATCGGTGCTCGCGCCCAACACGATGTTCCTTGGATCGTTAAATTCTGGGTGTTCGAAGTTCAACGCTTGCCACTGGCTCCCATCCTTAGGGTGACTCAGCATCTTGTCTTTTTTATTTATCTCCGGATCATTTGCGTCATCTTCTCGCTTCTTCTCCTCCCTATCCGCGTGCCAACGCAGGAGCTTTGCTACCTTAGGGTCCGCGAAATACCGCTGTAGACGAGGAGTGATCGGAAAGTACCACACCACTTTTCGAGGAGCTTTCTTCCTCTTCTTGTATCGAGTGACGCCGCACACCGGACATATTGTAGACTCCGCGTGCTCGTCCCGATAAATGATGCAATTTTTCATGCACACATGGTATTTCACGTGCGGTAAATCCAGAGGACACACGATTTTCTTCGCCTCCTTGAAATTGGACGGGCACTTGTTCCCCTTGGGAAGACGTTCGTGCCAGAATGACATGTTCTCGTCGAAGCATGCGTCAGTCATTTTGTGCTTTACCTTCATCTCCAGAGCCATGAGCGTTACTTTCAGGCGGGTATCCTCGGGCATGCATCCTTCATACAATGGAGTAACCGCGTCTACCTCCAGTTGATCCAGCTTGGCTTTCTCTCGGGCGGCAGCTCTTGCGTTATCCGTCTTCTTGAGAAGCAGCTCTTGAATATGAGGGTCCTGCACCCAGCCCATCGATGGTCCATCGTCGTCTGCTCCGCCGGCATCTTCATCTTCATGATCATGCCCTTCGTCTGCTCCCGCATCTTCCTCATCATCATGTCCGGCATCTTCTACATGATGACTGTGTACAGCATCACCGTCGTGATCATGTCCTGGAGATTCTTCGTCTTCTCGCCCGCCCGAGCCGCGGTGGTTGTCTTACTGCCCATCCTCATTTCTTGCCCGACCCCCATGGACGACTTCATAGTCATCTTCATCACCTTGCCACCGATAGCCATCCATGAAACCACGCAAGAGCAGGTGGTCCCGCACCTGCCCGGAATCCGGGTCCGCAATAAGGCTCTTCAGCTTGCATCTTCGACATGGACATCTTATCTCCGTCTTGTTCTTTTCAAGCATCTCGGCCTTCGCAGAGCTCAAAAACCTATTCACGATGCCTTCGGTCATCGTGCGGACCATGGTCACCTGCGGGGTAGAGCAAAACGATATTTTAGAACCAAGAAAAAATTTGGCATGACTTTCCCTAAAAATAGGACCAAAAAGAATGCATAGTGCCAAAATTCTCGCCGAAACGGAAATGAATCAACATTCCGGCAAAATATTGGCAACTATCGCATTTCAAATACCGGTACCTGCAAACACAAACATATATGCAACACCACAAACATATGCAACACCACAAACATACATAGATCTAGCTAGGACATAAAAAGTGCATGTGCACGTTGTTGGAGGGAGAACAACATAAAGATAGCTTCCCCCTTACTTACCTATCAAAAAAAGGGGCTTTAACCACGTAATTTGGATGAATTTATGGTGCAAATGAGGTGAGAAGGAGGAGGCAGCCGAGACAAGCTTGGAGGAGGGAGGAGAGAATGAAGTGGGGAAAGTGAGTGGGTAGGTGTGGCTGTCCAAAATATCTAGCTCGTCCCAGGTTACTAATGGCGCACCACCACATAATGCGCCATTAGTAACCCTGGTTACTAATGGCGCACCTGCTGGTGGTGCCCTTCGTCTGATGCGCCATTACTAGTTACACCTAGTAATGGCGCACCATGTCCTGGTGCGCCATTAGTATGTCTGGCAAAATAAAAAAAAATTGTTACTAATGGCGCACCGTTTGTCTGATGCGCCATTAGTGTCTTTCACACTAATGGCGCACCACATGTCTGGTGCGCCATTAGTGGCCATTCCATCTATATCCCCTTTCCTAGTAGTGGGGTGTTCTTTCTTGATGATAAATTGAAGGTCCAAAAGATCTTCAAAAACTTCGCTAGGAAGGCCCAAAATCAATTTGAACTGAAGATCAAGAAGGTTAGGAGCGACAACGGAACGGAGTTCAAGAATGCAAATGTGGATACCTTTCTTAACGAAGAAGGGATTTCACATGAGTTCTCGGCTACGTACACGCCTCAACAAAATGGACTTGTTGAGAGGAAGAACCGGACTCTTATTGAGATGGCAAGAACGATGCTTGATGAGTACAAGACTCAAAAACACTTTTGGGCGGAAGCGGTTGAGACAGCTTGTCATGCAACAAATCGCTTGTATCTTCACAAGCTACTCAGCTAGCCCTTCTCGAATAGCCAGTGCTTCTAAGGTAGTCGGTTCTCCACTGTTGAACACCATGGCAGAAGCTCCAAGAAAAACCCTTGCTTGGTCACGACAGATAGCTCAGATTGCACCAACCCGCCCATTTCGATGTACTGCTGTGTCGACATTGAGTTTTGAGAAGTTCTCTGGCGGTGCAATCCATCCTGAAGGACGAATATTCATTGTGTCTCTAGTATCTCCGGCTGGCTTGTTTACTTGTATCTCGGGAGCGCCTATTGGGCGCATACCGCGCTGGGAATAAAGCCAGCGCGCACCCCCCCACTGCTCATGGCGCGAATCTGGGCCAACCCATGTGCGGGCCGAGACGCTGCCAATTTTTTCCTTCTTTTCCTTTCGTTTTTTATTTTTCAATAATTCTAGATATCAAAAGGTTCTAGATTTCAGAAAAAGTTACGAATTTTGAATAAAATAATCATGAATTCATAAAAATATTCATGATTTTAAAAACTGTTCGGGAATTCAAAAACAATTACGGTTCAAGAGAAGGTTCACCAATTTGTAAAAAAATGTTCATGATTTAAAGAATGTTCATGAATATAAAAAAATGTTCATGATTTCAAAAAATGTTCACGATTTCAAAAAATGTTCATGACTTCAAAGTTTGAAAAGAATGTTAATGATTTCAAAATCTATTCGCAATTTCAAAATATGTTCACGATTTCAAAATATGTTCATGATTTAAAAAAATTAAAAGAAAGTTAATGATTTCAAAAAAAGTTCGCGTTTTTAAAAAATCTCCATGATTTCAAAAATGTAAAAGAATGTTAATGATTTCAAAAAATGTTCAAGATTTCATAAATTTTCATGATTTCAAAAAATGTCCGTGATTTCAAAAAATGTTCATGATTTAAAAAATTTAAAAGAATGTTAATGATCTCAAAAAATGTTTGCGATTTAAAAAAATTAATAATTGCAACAAAGGTTCATGATTTCAGAAAATGTTTGTGATTTCAAAAAAATAGTTCATGATTTCAAAAAGTGTTCGTGATTTCGGAAAAATGTTTCACAAATTTATAAAAAATGATCCCGAATTTCAAAATATTGCATGATTTCAACGAAATCGGTCCTGAATTTAGGAAATGTGCATGATTCAAAAAATGTTCAAGATTTCGGAAAAACAATTTTGTGTACTGAAAAACATATTCACGATTTAAAGAAATGTCCATGTATTCAAAAAATGATCTTGAATTTTCAAGAATGTTCACTTTTTCAAAAAAATGTTCATGATTTAAGATATTGTTCATCATTTTATAAAATGTTCATCGTTTCATTAAAAAAATGTTCGTGGACTTTTTTTAGGTGGATGATATTTTTTTGAATTTTGATGAACATTTTCTAAATTTGATGAACATGTTCTGTATTGTTGAACATTTTTTACATCAGTGAACAGTTGTTGAATTCGATGAACAAAAAATGTTCACAAATTCGAAAAGAAAATTCGCAGAAAAGAATGAAAAAGTAAAGTTGAAAAAAGAGGAAATAAAAAGGAAAATAGAAAAGAAAAGAAAAGGGAAAAACAAAAAACAAAAAAACAAAAGTAAGCAAGAAAAAAGAAAGAAGAAAATGACAAATGGGTCGGTGAAAGATCGTGGATGTCGCCTAGAGGGAGGGGGTGGATAGGCGCTCTAAAATAATTACGGTTTAGGCTTGAACAAATGCGGAATAAAACTAGCGTTTAATTGTGAAGCACAAAACCTAAAACGACTGGGCTCACCTATGTGCACCAACAACTTATGCTAAACAACATAAACAACTAAGTGATAGCAAGATATATAAGATGGAACAATAAGGTTATCACAAAGTAAAGTGCGTAAGTAAAGGCTCGGAAAGAGATAACCGAGGCACGCGGAGACGACGATGTATCCCGAAGTTCACACCCTTGCGGATGCTAATCTCCGTTTGGAGCAGTGTAAGGCACAATGCTCCCCAAGAAGCCACTAGGGCCACCGTAATCTCCTCACGCCCTCGCACAATGCAAGATGTCGTGATTCAACTAAGGGGCCCTTGAGGGCTATCACCGAACCCGTACAAATGGCAACCCTTGGGGGCAGTCACCGAACCCGTACATTTTGGCAACCCTTGGGGTAGTCACCTGTACCCGTCAAATTGCTCGGAGCGATCTCCATAACCTAATTGGAGACCCCGACGCTTTGCCCGGAGCTTTACACCACAATAATTGAGCTCCGACAACACCAACCATCTAGGGCACCAAGGCACCCAAGAGTGACAAGCTTTAGGGTGCCCAAACACCCAAGAGTAACAAGATTCTCAACTTCACTTCCATGTATCACCGTGGGGAACTCAAACCGATGCACCAAATGCAATGGCAAGGGCACACGGAGTGACCAAGTCCTTCTCTCCCAAATCCCACCAAAGAAACTAATGCTAGGGAGGAAAATAAGAGGAAGAACGAAGAAGAGAACACGAAGAACTCCAAGATCTAGATCCACGGGGTTCCCCTCACATAGAGGAGAACGTGATTGGTGGAAACATAGATCTAGATCTCCTCTCTCTTTTCCCTCAAGAACTAGCAAGAATCATTGGAGGTATTGAGAGATGGCAAGCTCAAAGAAGGTCAACAATAGGGGAAGAACACGAGCTAGAAGGATAAAGTTCAATGGGGAAGAAGACCCCCTTTTATAGGTGGGAAAAATCTAGCCGTTATGTGCTCAACCCGCACACGAGCGGCACGACCGCTCGGGTGGTAGAACAGGAAAACAGAGCAATGGATAAGAACCTCGAGGGCGGTAGTGCCGCCGGAGCGGTACTACCGCTCATCCCGGCGGTACCACCGCGGAAGCAGAACATAGGAGATCAGGAGGAAGGGCTGAGCATAGCACGGTGGTAGTACTGTTGGAAATATGCCCTAGAGGCAATAATAAAATGGTTATTATTGTATTTCCTTGTTCATGATAATTGTCTGTTGTTCATGCTATAATTGTATTAACTGGAAACCGTAATACATGTGTGAATACATAGACCACAACATGTCCCTAGTAAGCCTCTAGTTGACTAGCTCGTTGATCAATAGATGGTTATGGTTTCCTGACCATGGACATTGGATGTCATTGATAACGGGATCACATCATTAGGAGAATGATGTGATGGACAAGACCCAATCCTAAGCATAGCACAAGATCGTGTAGTTCGTTTGCTAGAGCTTTTCTAATGTCAAGTATCATTTCCTTAGACCATGAGATTGTGCAACTCCCGGATACCGTAGGAATGCTTTGGGTGTACCAAACGTCACAACGTAACTGGGTGGCTATAAAGGTGCACTACAGGTATCTCCGAAAGTGTCTGTTGGGTTGGCACGAATCGAGACTGGGATTTGTCACTCCGTATGACGGAGAGGTATCTCTGGGCCCACTCGGTAATGCATCATCGTAATGAGCTCAATGTGACTAAGGAGTTAGCCACGGGATCAAGCGTTACGGTACGAGTAAATTGACTTGCCGGTAACGAGATTGAACAGGTATTGGGATACCGACGATCGAATCTCGGGCAAGTAACGTACCGATTGACAAAGGGAATTGTATACGGGATTGATTGAATCCTCGACATCGTGGTTCATCTGATGAGATCATCGTGGAACATGTGGGAGCCAACATGGGTATCCAGATCTCGCTGTTGGTTATTGACCGGAGAGTCGTCTCGGTCATGTCTGCATGTCTCCCGAACCCGTAGGGTCTACACACTCAAGGTTCGGTGACGCTAGAGTTGTAGAGATATTAGTATGCGGTTAACCGAAAGTTGTTCGGAGTCCCGGATGAGTTCCCGGACGTCACGAGGAGTTCCGGAATGGTCCGGAGGTAAAGATTTATATATGGGAAGTCCTATTTTGGCCACCGGAAAATGTTCGGGATTTTTCGGTATTGTACCGGGAAGGTTCTAGAAGGTTCCGAAGTGGGGCCTACCTGCATGTGGGGACCCACATGAACGAGGGTAGTGGGGGCAAGGCCCCACACCCCTGGTCAAGGCGCACCAAGATCCCACCTTAGAAGGAATAAGATCATATCCCGAAGGGATAAGATCAAGATCCCTAAAAATGGGGGATAACAATCGGTGGGGAAGGGAAATGATGGGATTTCTTTCCCCCACCTTTGCCAACGCCCCAATGGACTTGGAGGGAAAGAAACCAGCCCCCTCCACCCCTATATATAGTGGGGAGGCGCATGGGAGCAGCACCCCAAGCCCTGGCGCCTCCCTCCCTCCCGTGACACCTCTTCCTCCCCGCTTGCGCTTGGCGAAGCCCTGCCGGGATCCCGCTACTTCCACCACCACGCCGTCGTGTTGCTGGATCTCCATCAACTTCTCCTCCCCCCTTGCTAGATCAAGAAGGAGGAGACGTCCCCGCTCCATACGTGTGTTGAACGCGGAGGTGCCATCCGTTCGGCGCTAGGATCATCGGTGATTTGGATCATGACGAGTACGACTCCATCAACCCCGTTCTCTTGAACGCTTCCGCGCGCGATCTACAAGGGTATGTAGATGCACTCCTCTCTCTCTCGTTGCTAGATGAATCCATAGATTGATCTTGGTGATACGTAGAAAATTTTGAATTATTGCTATGTTCCCCAACAGTGGCATAATGAGCCAGGTCTATGCGTAGATTCTATGCACGAGTCGAACACAAAGTAGTTGTGGGCGATGATTTGTTCAATTTGCTTGCCGTTACTAGTCTTATCTTGATTCGGCGGCATTGTGGGATGAAGCGGCCCGGACCGACCTTACACGTACTCTTACGTGAGACAGGTTCCACCGACTGACATGCACTTGATGCCTAAGGTCGCTAGTGGGTGTCTGTCTCTCCCACTTTAGTCGGATCAGATTCGATGAAAAAGGTCCTTATGAAGGGTAAATAGCAATTGGCATATCACCGTTGTGGATTTTGCGTAGGTAAGAAACGTTCTTGCTAGAAACCCATAGCAGCCACGTAAAACATGCAACAACAATTAGAGGACGTCTAACTTGTTTTTGTAGGGTATGCTATGTGATGTGATATGGCCAAAAGGATGTGATGAATTATATATATGTGATGTATGAGATTGATCATGTTCTTGTAATAGGAATCACGACTTGTATGTCGATGAGTATGACAACCGGCAGGAGCCATAGGAGTTGTCTTAATTTATTGTATGACCTGCGTGTCAATGAAAACCGCCATGCAATTACTTTACTTTATAGCTAACCGTTTCCCATAGTAGTAGAAGTAATAGTTCGCGAGACAACTTCATGAAGACACGATGATGGAGATCATGATGATGGAGATCATGGTGTCATGCCGGTGACGAAGGTGATCATGCCGCGCCTCGAAGATGGAGATCAAAGGCGCAAGATGATATTGGCCATATCATGTCACTTTATGATTTGCATGTAATGTTTGTCATGTTTACATCTTATTTGCTTAGAACGGTGGTAGCATAAATAAGATGATCCCTCACTAAAATTTCAAGAGATGTGTTCCCCCTAACTGTGCACCGTTGCGAAGGTTCGTTGTTTCGAAGCACAACGTGATGATCAGGTGTGATAGATTCTAACGTTCGCATACAACGGGTGTTGACGAGCCTAGCATGTATAGACATGGCCTCGGAACACAAGCAGAACACTTAGGTTGACTTGACGAGCCTAGCATGCACAGACATGGCCTCGGAACACAAGAGACCGAAAGGTCGAACATGAGTCGTATAGTAGATACGATCAACATGGAGATGTTCACCGATGATGACTAGTCCGTCTCACGTGATGATCGGACACGGCCTAGTCGATTCGGATCATGTATCACTTAGATGACTAGAGGGATGTCTATCTAAGTGGGAGTTCATTAAATAATTAGATGAACTTAATTATCATGAACATAGTCAAAAGGTCTTAGCACATAATGTCGTAGCTTACGCTTTAGTTCTACTAAGATATGTTCCTAGAGAAAATTTAGTTGAAAGTTGATAGTAGCAATTATGCGGACTGGGTCCGTAAACTGAGGATTGTCCTCATTGCTGCACAGAAGGCTTATGTCCTTAATGCACCGCTCGGTGTGCTGAACCTCGAGCGTCGTCTGTAGATGTTACGAAACATCTGACATACACATTTTGATGACTACATGATAGTTCAGCGTGTGATGCTAACGGTTTAAAATTGTGGCACCAAAGACGGTTTTGAAACGTCGCAGAACATATGAGATGTTCCAAAGACTGAAATTGGGATTTCAGACTAATGCCCACGTCAAGAGGTATGAGACCTCTAACAAGTTTCTTAAGCCTGCAAACTAAGGGAGAAAAGCTCAATCGTTGAGCATGTGCTCAGATTGTCTGAGTACTACAATCACTTGAATCGAGTGGGAGTTAATCTTCCAGATGAGATAGTGATGGTTCTCCATAGTCACTGCCACCAAGCTATTAGAGCTTTGTGATGAACTATAACATATCAGGGATAGACATGATGATCCTTGAGCAACTCGCGATGTTTGACACCGCGAAAGTAGAAATCAAGAAGGAGCATCAATTGTTGATGGTTAGTAAAACCACTAGTTTCTAGAAGGGCAAGGGCAAGAAGGGATACTTCATGAAACGGCAAATCAGTTGCTGCTCTAGTGAAGAAACCCAAGGTTGAACCCAAACCCGAGACTAAGTGCTTCTGAAATGAGGGGAACGGTCACTGAAGCAGAACTACCCTAGATACTTCATAGATGAGAAGGCTGGCAAGGTCGACAGAAGTATGTTGCATATACATTATATTAATGTGTACTTTACTAGTACTCCTAGTAGCACCAGGGTATTAGATACCGGTTCGGTTGCTAAGTGTTAGTAACTCGTAATAAAAGCTGCGGAATAAACGGTGACTAGCTAAAGGTGAGATGACGATATGTGTTGGAAGTGTTTCCAAGGTTGATGTGATCAAGCATCGCATGCTCCCTCTACCATCGAGATTGGGGTTAAACCTGAATAATTATTATTTGGTGTTTGCGTTGAGCATAGACATGATTGGATTATGTTTATCGCAATACAGTTATTCATTAAAGGAGAATAATGGTTACTCTGTCTATTTGAATAATACCTTCAATGGTCTTGCACCTAAAATGAATGGTTTATTGAATCTCGATCGTAGTGATACACATGTTCATGCCAAAAGATATAAGATAGTAATGATAGTACCACATACTTGTGGCACTGCCACTTGAGTCATATTGGTATAAAACGCAAGAAGAAGCTCCATGTTGATGGATCTTTGGACTCACTCGTTTTTGAAAAGATTGAGACATGCGAACCATGTCTATTAGTATATATGCATGAAGAAAGTCCATACAGATGGATCATTTGGACTCACTTGATTTTGAATCACTTGAGACATGCAAATCATACCACATGGGCAAGATGACTGAAAGGCCTCGTTTTCAGTAAGATGGAACAAGAGAGCACTTGTTGGAAGTAATACATTTGATGTGTGCAGTCCAATGAGTGCTGAGGCACGCAGTGGATATCGTTATGTTCTTACTTCACAGATGATTTGAGTAGATGCTGAGAATATTTACTTGATGAAACACAAGTCTGAATTATTGAAAGGTTCAAGTAATTTCAGAGTGAAGTTGAAGATCGTCGTGACAAGAGGATAAAATGTCTGTGATATGATCATAGAGATGAATATCTGAGTTACGAGTTTGGCACACAATTAAGAAATTGTGGAAATTGTTTCACGACTAATACCGCCTGGAACACCATATTGTGATGGTGTGTCTGAACATCATAACTGCACCCTATTGGATATGGTGCATACCATGATGTCTCTTATCGAATTACAACTATCGTTTATGGGTTAGGCATTAGAGACAGCCGCATTCACTTTAAATAGGGCACCACACAATTCCGTTGAGACGACACCGTATGAACTATGGTTTAGAGAAACCTAAGCTGTCGTTTCTTAAAAGTTTGGGGCTGCGATGCTTATGTGAAAAAGTTTCAGGCTGATAAGCTCGAACCCAAGGCGGATAAATGCATCTTCATAGAATACCCAAAACAGTTGGGTATACCTCCTATTTCAGATCTGGAAGCAAAAGTGATTGTTTCTAGAAACGGGTCCTTTCTCGAGGAAAAGTTTCTCTTGAAAGAATTGAGTGGGAGGATGGTGGAGACTTGATGAGGTCATTGAACCGTCACTTCAACTAATGTGTAGCAGGGCACAGGAAGTTGTTCCTGTGGCACCTACACCAATTGAAGTGGAAGCTTATGATAGTGATCAGGAAACTTCAGATCAAGTCACTACCAAACCTCATAGGACGACAAGGATGCGTACTACTTTAGAGTGGTATGTAATCCTGTTTTGGAAGTCATGTTGCTAGACAACAATGAACCTACGAGCTATGGAGAAGCGATGGTGGGCCCGGATTCCGACGAATGGCTCGAGGCCATAAAATCCGAGAGGATCCATGTATGAAAACAAAGTATAGACATTGAAAGAACTACTTGATGGTCGTAAGGCTGTTGGGTACAGATGGATTTTAAAGGGAAGACAGACAATGATGGTAAGTGTCACCATTAAGAAAGCTCGACTTGTCGTTAAGATGTTTTCCTGCAAGTTCAAGGAGTTGACTGCGATGAGACTTTCTCACTCGTAGCGATGCTAAGAGTCTGTTAGAATTATATTAGCAGTTACTGCATTATTTATGAAATCTTGCAGATAGGATGTCAAAACATTGTTTCATCAACGATTTTCTTGAGGAAAGGTTGTATGTGATACAACCAGAAGGTTTTGTCAATCCTGAAAGATGCTAACAAGTATGCAAAGCTCCAGCAATCCTTCTAAGGATTGGAGTAAGCATCTCAGAGTTGGAATGAACGCTTTGATGAGATGATCAAAGATTTTGGGTTTATACAAAGTTCATGAGAAACTTGTATTTCCAAAGAAGTGAGTGGGAGCACTATAGAATTTTTGATGAGTATATGTTGTTAACATATTGTTGATCAGAAATGATGTAGAATTTCTGGAAAGCATCCAGGGTTATTTGAAAAGTGTTTTTTAATGGAAAACCTGGATTAAGCTACTTGAACATTCAGCATCAAGATCTATAAGGATAGATCAAAAACTCCTAATAGTACTTTCAAATGAATACATACCGTGACAAGATTTTGAAGGAGTTCAAAATAGATCAGCAAAGAAGGAGTTCTTGGCTGTGTTACAAGGTGTGAGTATTGAGTAAGACTCAAGACCTGACCACGGCAGAAGAAAGAGAAAGGACGAAGGTCGTCCCCTATGCTTTAGACGTAGGCTCTACAATATGCTATGCTGTGTACCGCACCTGAAGTGTGCCTTGCCATGAGTTAGTCAAGGGGTACAATAGTGATCCAGAAAGGGATCACATGACAGCGGTCGAACTTATCCTTAGTATCTAGTGGACTAAGGAATTTTCTCGATTATGGAGGTGGAAAGGGGGTTCATCGTAAAGGGTTACGTCGATGCAAACTTTGACACTAATCCGGATGACTCTGAGTAGTGAACCGGATTCGTATAGTAGAGCAGTTATTTGGAATAGCTCCAAGTAGCGCGTGGTAGCTGCATCTACAAGATGACATAGAGATTTGTAAAGCACACACGGATCTGAATGTTGCAGACCCGTTGACTAAAACCTCTCTCGTAAGCATAACATGATCAAACCCTAGAACTCATTGAGTGTTAATCACATGGTGATGTGAACTAGATTATTGACTCTAGTAAACTCTTGGGTATTAGTCACATGGCGATGTGAACTTTGAGTGTTAATCACATGGTGATGTGAACTAGATTATTGACTCTAGTAAACTCTTGGGTATTAGTCACATGGCGATGTGAACTTTGAGTGTTAATCACATGGTGATGTGAACTAGATTATTGACTCTAGTGCAAGTGGGAGACTGTTGGAAATATGCCCTAGAGGCAATAATAAAATGGTTATTATTGTATTTCCTTGTTCATGATAATTGTCTGTTGTTCATGCTATAATTGTATTAACTGGAAATCGTAATACATGTGTGAATACATAGACCACAACATGTCCCTAGTAAGCCTCTAGTTGACTAGCTCGTTGATCAATAGATGGTTATGGTTTCCTGACCATGGACATTGGATGTCATTGATAACGGGATCACATCATTAGGAGAATGATGTGATGGACAAGACCCAATCCTAAGCATAGCACAAGATCGTGTAGTTCGTTTGCTAGAGCTTTTCTAATGTCAAGTATCATTTCCTTAGACCATGAGATTGTGCAACTCCCGGATACCGTAGGAATGCTTTGGGTGTACCAAACGTCACAACGTAACTGGGTGGCTATAAAGGTGCACTACAGGTATCTCCGAAAGTGTCTGTTGGGTTGGCACGAATCGAGACTGGGATTTGTCACTCCGTATGACGGAGAGGTATCTCTGGGCCCACTCGGTAATGCATCATCATAATGAGCTCAATGTGACTAAGGAGTTAGCCATGGGATCATGCGTTATGGTACGAGTAAAGTGACTTGCCGGTAACGAGATTGAACAAGGTATTGGGATACCGACGATCGAATATCGGGCAAGTAACGTATCGATTGACAAAGGGAATTGTATACGGGATTTATTGAATCCTCGACATCGTGGTTCATCCGATGAGATCATCGTGGAACATGTGGGAGCCAACATGGGTATCCAGATCCCGCTGTTGGTTATTGACCGGAGAGTCGTCTCGGTCATGTCTGCATGTCTCCCGAACCCGTAGGGTCTACACACTTAAGGTTCGGTGACGCTAGAGTTGTAGAGATATTAGTATGCGGTTAACTGAAAGTTGTTCGGAGTCCCGTATGAGATCCCGGACGTCACGAGGAGTTCTGGAATGGTCCGGAGGTAAAGATTTATATATGGGTAGTCCTATTTTGGCCACCGGAAAATGTTCGGGATTTTTCGGTATTGTACCGGGAAGGTTCTAGAAGGTTCCGAAGTGGGGCCCACCTGCATGTGGGGACCCACATGAATGAGGGTAGTGGGGGCAAGGCCCCACACCCCTGGTCAAGGCGCACCAAGATCCCACCTTAGAAGGAATAAGATCATATCCCGAAGGGATAAGATCAAGATCCCTAAAAAAGGGGGATAACAATCGGTGGGGAAGGGAAATGATGGGATTTCTTTCCCCCACCTTTGCCAACGCCCAATGGACTTGGAGGGCAAGAAACCAGCCCCCTCCACCCCTATATATAGTGGGGAGGCGCATGGGAGCAGCACCCCAAGCCCTGGCGCTTCCCTCCCTCCCGTGACACCTCTTCCTCCCCGCTTGCGCTTGGCGAAGCCCTGCCGGGATCCCGCTACTTCCACCACCACGCCGTCGTGCTGCTGGATCTCCATCAACTTCTCCTCCCCCCTTGCTAGATCAAGAAGGAGGAGACGTCCCTGCTCCGTACATGTGTTGAACGTGGAGGTGCCGTCCGTTCGGCGCTAGGATCATCGGTGATTTGGATCACGACGAGTACGACTCCATCAACCCCGTTCTCTTGAACGCTCCCGCGCGCGATCTACAAGGGTATTTAGATGCACTCCTCTCTCTCTCTCGTTGCTAGATGACTCCATAGAGTGATCTTGGTGATACGTAGAAAATTTTGAATTATTGCTACGTTCCCCAACAAGTACTACAGTAGTGGTACTACCGCCCGACACAGACGGTACTGCCGCACATCACTGCTGCCCTATTACCGTTGAAGCCGACACAAAAAACAGAACCCGATGAAAGCACGGTAGAAGCTGCGGAACTGGACAATAGAAGTACCGCTCACAAGCGGTACTACTGCTCGACAAGGACGGTACTACCTCTTACAAGCGGTACTACCGTTGCCTAGAGCGGTACTACCGCAGGGTGCATTAAGCAAACCGCAAGCAACACATATGCAGCAAGAAAACCAGAACTGCCATAACTTCTGCATATAAGCTTCGAATTGAGCAAACTCAAGCTTGTTGGTTATAGTAAGAAGAGGCAGTAGATAAATTCCAAAGGTATAGTGATGTGAAATCTCTATGAATGAAGAACCGACAAAAACTCCAACATCGACATCATAGAAGATGCACGTGAACTCCATTTCGATGAACTCGAGCTTTTCATCAAGATGACCATAAGCTCTAAGACTCACAAGGAGAAACATCGAACAAGAACCAAGAAAGATGATGCACAGATGCAATGGTTTGAGCTCTCTACGAATGATATGACCAAGCTACCAACTTGAGAGCCCCCCTTGATAATACGGCAACCGATCCTATAACCCTGTCTCCCAACTACCTCCATGAGACCGGTAAAACATAAAACCTATCAAGGGCAAACCTTTGCCTTGCACATAGGCCAGTTGAGCTAGATGATGACGATCTTGACTCCCTCAAGTTGGAACACCTTTCATGATTGCATTGGCTCGATGAAGACTAGTTGATTGCTCCCCCATACTCGACTAGTTGATTTCTCCCCCATACTCGACTATGGGTGAGTCACACTATGGCACATCTTGACAAGTCCATTGACACCACAATGGACGGTAAGCTTCAAGGATGATCTCTTCGTGATGCTCCACTTGAACTTGCACACCGCAATCTTGATGCCGATCACCACTTGATGTCATCCTCCATGGGTTGTATGAGATCTTCCTCTTGATGCAAGCCCATGGAAACATAACTAACCCCACAAAGAAATCTCACATAGACCATGGGTTGGTACACAAAGCGCAATGGACAATGCATACCATACCATGGGATCACTTGATCCCTCTCGGTACATCTTGTACGCTTTTGTGTGTTCATCAACTTGATTCACTCCTTGACTTCGTCTTGATCAACCTTGTCTCATGTCTTCCCTCTGACCAAATTTTGGATAATTCCTTGAATAGTACCTTGGTCAACTCATAAACTCCTTGAAACCAACACATGGACTTCAAAAAAAATCCTCTTGACAAATCCTTCAAATATAACTCAAGGTAACCATTAGTCCATACAGACTGTCATCAATTATCAAAACCAAACATGGGGGCAACATATGTTCTTTCAGCCGGCCCATGAGAACTCCCAGAGTGCGAGGGGGGGGGGCACTACTAGAAAATAGGTTATTAATGGCGCACCTATTTTGGCTACTAATGGCGCACATTAGGTGCGCCATTACTAGCACGCCATTAGTATATGCCATGGTGCGCCATTAGTATAGGCCACTGGTGCGCCATTAGTATAGGCCACGGTGCGCCATTAGTAT
>NC_057796.1:38451744-38452373 GCF_018294505.1 Triticum aestivum
TTCACTACTAGAAAATAGGTTATTAATGGCGCACCTATTTTGGCTACTAATGGCGCACATTAGGTGCGCCATTACTAGCACGCCATTAGTAAGTTTTAGTAATGGCGCACCAGTGGTGCGCCATTAGTATCTGGTATACTAATGGCGCACCACTGGTGCGCCATTAGTATATGCCATGGTGCGCCATTAGTATAGACCACTTGTGCGCCATTAGTATAGGCCACGGTGCGCCATTAGTATTTTTGAATTTTGAAGGCGGGAAAATAGTAGTGGCGCACCGTCTAAACCCCACCGTGCGCCATTGCTATTTTTGAATTTTGAATTTGGATCTGGATCGCGATTTTTTTGCCCATTTTTTGCTCGTTTTTTTGCACGATATTATTTCAAATTTTGTTCCTGTTTTTGGATCTTGTACGTTCTTTTGCCGTGTTCTTTTGCCGGAGAGGAGTTCGCCGGAGAGGAGGAGGAGGAGGTCGCCGGAGAGGTGCTTGCCTACATCGCCGGAGAGGAGGAGGAGGTCGCCGGAGAGGAGTTCACCGGAGCATCGGAGAGGAGGAAGGAGAAACCATGAGGGGATGGGAGGAGAGGAGGGAGGAGGAGCTCACCGAAGAGGAGGGAGGAGGAGCTCA
>NC_057796.1:38452383-38453012 GCF_018294505.1 Triticum aestivum
CCGGAGAGGAGGGAGGAGGAGCTCACCGGAGAGGAGGGAGGAGGAGCTCACCGGAGAGGAGGGAGGAGGAGCTCACTGGAGAGGAGGGAGGAGGAGCTCACCGGAGAGGAGATGAAGTGAAGGAGAGGTGGAGTGGAGGAGAAGAATGAAGAGGTAAGGAGGAGAGGACACGCCCAACCATATATACGGCATACTAATGGCGCACCCGTGCGCCATTAGTAACTTTTTTTTATTTTTTTATTTTTTTTGAATTTTGAAGGCGGGAAGATAGTAATGGCGCACCATGGGCAGGTGCGCCATTAGTAAGTTTGATTTTTTTTGAATTTGTTTGCCTCTCCAGATCTTAAAAGCCCCGTATCTTTTTTCTGTTAGGTTTTTGAGGATTTTGAAAATGTTTTTTCTGTTAAATTCGGATGTAACTTTTCGAGTAGATGATTTTTCATATAAAAAACTTTTTCATCCGAGTTCGTATGCAAAAGTTATGCCCATTTTAAGAAATTCCAGAGAGATTTTGCAAATAAAGTCGGAATTCATATTTGTTAATTTTCCCAACAACTAGACCACATATCACATGGGAAACTTATTTTATTTTATTTTTTTGACATTTCCATCATTTTCTTTTATTTTTT
>NC_057796.1:38453022-38453631 GCF_018294505.1 Triticum aestivum
AGGAGGAGCTCACCGGAGAGGAGGGAGGAGGAGCTCACTGGAGAGGAGGGAGGAGGAGCTCACCGGAGAGGAGATGAAGTGAAGGAGAGGTGGAATGGAGGAGAAGAATGAAGAGGTAAGGAGGAGAGGACACGCCCAGCCATATATACGGCATACTAATGGCGCACCATGGGCAGGTGCGCCATAAGTAACTTTTTTTTATTTTTTTGATTTATTTTGAATTTTGAAGGCGGGAAGATAGTAATGGCGCACCATGGGCAGGTGCGCCATTAGTAAGTTTGATTTTTTTTTGAATTTTTTTGCCTCTCCGGATCTTAAAAGCCCCGTATCTTTTTTTCTGTTAAGTTTTTGAGGATTTTGAAAATTTTTAACGGGGTTCCCCCGGTTAAAATCGGATGTAACTTTTCGAGTAGATGATTTTTCATATAAAAAACTTTTTCATCCGAGTTCGTATGCAAAAGTTATGCCCATTTTAAGAAATTCCAGAGAGATTTTGCAAATAAAGTCGTAATTCATATTTGTTAATTTTCCCAACAACTAGACCACATATCACATGGGGAAACTTATTTTATTTTATTTTTTTGACATTTCCATCATTTTCTTTTATTT
>NC_057796.1:38453641-38477855 GCF_018294505.1 Triticum aestivum
TAGTAGTTTGGACAGGCGCACTAGTTAAAAAAAAATTTATACTAATGGCGCACCCTGGGCCAGGTGCGCCATTAGTAGTTTCAACTACTAATGGCGCACTGTGTCTGGATGCGCCATTAGTATGTTTGGACAGGCGCACTAGTTAAAAAAAATAAAAATTTAATACTAATGGCGCACCCTGGGCCAGGTGCGCCATTACTAGTTTCGACTACTAATGGCGCACTGTGTCTGGATGCGCCATTAGTATGTTTGGATAGGCGCACTAGTTAAACAAAAAAAAATTTATACTAATGGCGCACCCTGGGCCAGGTGCGCCATTAGTAGTTTCAACTCTAATGGCGCATCAAAAGGTGGTGCGCCATTAGTATATACTAATGGCGCACCGCTTGTCTGGTGCGCCATTAGTGTCAATCCCATCTATAGCCCTTTTTCTAGTAGTGGGGGGTGCACGCTACCTCGCTAGCGCGCGGTACGCGCCATATAGGATCCGCATTGTATCTCCACCAAATAGGAATTGATAAAACTATGAATTGCATGTGGATTCTTGTGAATATCTTCATGGATTGCTCTCCGACGGGCACTCCAGATGGCACAAAGTGACACTACGAGCCTGATAAACTCCTCTTGTCGGTACTAGCTACAATGCTAAACTCTCCCCCATAGGCCCAAGAACTCCCTCTAGATGGGCTCGT
This sequence comes from Triticum aestivum, assembly GCF_018294505.1. Classification (NCBI taxonomy): domain Eukaryota; kingdom Viridiplantae; phylum Streptophyta; class Magnoliopsida; order Poales; family Poaceae; genus Triticum; species Triticum aestivum. Next base: position 38,454,334 of record NC_057796.1, read on the forward strand.
CAATGTCGGGCCCGCATCCAGGGCCCAGGTTCCCCCATCCAGTGCCTGAAACACCCTCCTCGAGCTCCTAATCCGGTGGGGTGATGCGCGCATAGAAGTTCGGCGCCAGATCCAGCAACCTCAGTCCGTTCATCCACCGATCCTCCCAGAATGTTAGAGCTAAACATGCCGTCTACGAGTGTCTGAGTAGTACTTGTACTAGTGTGTTCGAGTAGTACTCAGAATAGTGGCCGAGTAGGATAAGACTTGGGTTGTTTAGCTCCTTTATATAGCCTGTAACCCCACGATGTACATCCAGAAAATCAGATCAAAGCAATACAAAGAAACACAGGAGCGACACGCCCCTGTAGTATCACCAAATCAATCTCGTCTCGATCAGTTTTTCCGTTTGCTAAAAGTTATGTCGAGACGTTCCGCCGACGCCACCGGCCAGGTCAAGTTCACGTATACGTCTATGTTTACGTGTGTGTTGCTTGAGAATCAATCAAGCTCGTCTAGCTAGCTTTGCACTTCCCGTGCATAGTTCCTGGGTGATTTGATCTAGGGATAAAAAACCAATAGTTGGTATCAGAGCCTCGACGATCTATGATGACGGACAGCAACGCTGAGTCAGTCAAGTCCGGCAATGGCGGTTCCAAGGCGAACAAGAACAGCGACAAGGTGAAGAAGGGCGGCCAGTCAGCAACCAGTGGTGGAGGAACGGGCGGCGCCAACATGCTGGCACATCGCAACATCCCCAACGAATACCTGATGCTCACCGACACCAACTATGGCGTGTGGGCGGTGAAGATGAAGATCATTCTCTGAACGCTTAGAGTGTGGGAGGCCATCACGGACGACGACATCGACAAGGAGTGCGACAAGGGTGCCATGGCCGCCATAGCCCAGTCCGTGGCGGATTCCGTGCTGATGACATTGGCGGAGTTCGAGATGGCAAGAGAGGCGTGAAACGCACTCAAAGAGATGAGGATTGGAGAAGATCGCGTCACGAAGGCTCGGGCACAAGTGCTGAAGTGCCAATTTCACAAGTTGCAGATGGAGGAAACTGAATCGGTGAACGACTATGCCATGCGTCTGACTACATTGGTGGGAGAGATCCGCGCGCTTGGTGCGAAGCTCGAGGAAACCGAGATTGTGGAGAAGCTTTTCAGTTTGGTAACTTATAAATTCATGTACATCATCGGCACACACGAGCAACTTTACGACATCAACGACGTGACCATAACGGAGGCGATCAGACGCTTGGGGACATGAGAAGAGAATGCTCGCGGCTGTCGGAAGGGCAAAGGAGGAGGTGGTGACCAACTCATGTACTCGCGCGCAGATTGGGAGTCCCCAAGTAGCAAAGGAAGGCGCAACGTTGGCGAAGGCTCAAGCAACGCGAAGCGCGGCGGACAAACCGAAGAAGGCAAAGGAAAAGGCAAGCCACAAGGTCGTGGTAAGGCAGACCGATCTAAAGAGCGGAAGCCACAGAACTTGGATATGTCCGAGGTCAAGTGCTATAACTACAACGAGATGGGTCACTTTGCAAAGGATTGTCCGGAGCTTGACAAGTGGGAGATCAAGGCAAATTTGGCAAAGCAGGAAGACTAACATCCAGGTATGATACGTCTCCGTCGTATCTACTTTTCCAAACACTTTTGCTCTTGTTTTGGACTCTAACTTGCATGATTTGAATGGAACTAACCCGGACTGACGCTGTTTTCAGCAGACTTTCCATGGTGTTATTTATGTGCTGAAACAAAAGTTCTCGGAATGACCTGAAACTCCACGGAACCTCTTTTTGGAAAATATTAAAAATACTTGAAGAAAAATCCACGTCAGGGGGCCCACACCCTGTCCACCAGGGTGGGGGCGTGCCTGCACCCCTGGGCGCGCCCCCTGCCTCATGGGCCCCCTGACGCTCCACCGACCTCAACTCCGACTCCATATATTCACTTTCGGGGAGAAAAAAATCTGAGAGAAGGATTCATCGCGTTTTACAATACGGAGCCACCTCCAAGCCCTAAAACCTCTCGGGAGGGCTGATCTGGAGTCCGTTCGGGGCTCCGGAGAGGGGAATCCGTCGCCATCGTCATCATCAACCATCCTCCATCACCAATTTCATGATGCTCACCGCCGTGCGTGAGTAATTCCATCATAGGCTTGCTGGACGGTGATGGGTTGGATGAGATCTATCATGTAATCGACTTAGTTTTGTTAGGGTTTGATCCCTAGTATCCACTATGTTCTGAGATCGATTGATGTCGCTATGACTTTGCTATGCTTAATGCTTGTCACTAGGGCCCGAGTGCCATGATTTCAGATCTGAACCTATTATGTTTTCATGAATATATGTGAGTTCTTGATCCTATCTTGCAAGTCTATAGTCACCTACTATGTGTTATGATCCGGCAACCCCGAAGTGACAATAATCGGGACCACTCCCGGTGATGACCATAGTTTGAGGAGTTCATGTATTCACTATGTGCTAATGATTTGTTCCGGTACTCTATTAAAAGGAGGCCTTAATATCCCTTAGTTTCCATTAGGACCCCGCTGCCACGGGAGGGTAGGACAAAAGATGTCATGCAAGTTCTTTTCCATAAGCACGTATGACTATATTCGGAATACATGCCTACATTACATTGATGAATTGGAGCTAGTTCTGGGTCACCCTATGTTATGACTGTTACATGATGAACCGCATCCGGCATAATTCTCCATCACCGATCCAATGCCTACGAGCTTTTCACGTATTGTTCTTCGCTTATATACTTTTCCGTTGCTACTGTTACAATCACTACAATACTAAAAATGTTACTTTTGCTACCGTTACCACTACTATCATATTATTTTGCTACTAAATATTTTGCTGCAGATACTAAGTTATCCAGGTGTGGTTGAATTGACAACTCAGCTGCTAATACTTGAGAATATTCTTTGGCTCCCCTTGTGTCGAATCAATAAATTTGGGTTGAATACTCTACCCTCGAAAACTGTTGCGATCCCCTATACTTGTGGGTTATCAAGACTATTTTCTGGCGCCGTTGCCGGGGAGCATAGCTCTATTCTTTGAGTCACTTGGGATTTATATCTGCTGGTCACTATGAAGAACTTGAAAGACGCTAAGACAAAAATTTATCCCTCAACTACGAGGGGAGGTAAGGAACTGCCATCTAGCTCTGCACTTGATTCACCTTCTGTTTTGAGTAAGCTTGCGACACCTAAACCTGCTTCTGCTATTCATTCTGATATGTCGCATGTTATTGATGATGCCACTTCAGCTATGCATTGTAGGGGAACGCAGTAGAAAACAAAAAATTTCCGACCGACGCACCAGCCCAGGACCACTATGGAGACTTCATACATGGTTTGATCTTTTTCGTTACCGACTCGTAGCGCAGCGGGAAGTAGAGTCGATGACGATCGGCGGTGCAGATCCCCGCAGCTAGGATTTACAACCTCCCAACCGCGAGGATGTATACCCTCATCTGCTCCTCAGGCAGCCCTCCGGGAGGCGGTCGAACAGCCCCCCGGACGGTGTCGCGGACAGCCCTTCGGGAGGACCTTTGAAACTCGAACGGTCACTCGGACAGCCCTTCGGGAGGACCTTCGAAACTCGGACGGTCACACGGACAGCCCTTCGGGAGGCACTCACGAACTAAGACCGAAACTACGATCTCTCTACAGAGTTGCACACAAACGGTGTCATCTATCCGGCAGGGCTTCGCCGTCCAGAACTAGTTCCTGCCGGAACCCAGACAGCCTTACGGCTCTACGAAACTCTTTTCGTGGGAGGGAGAGAAGAAGCCAGATAATGCATGGCATGTGTATGAGAGCAAGGGATGAGTGTGGAGGGCTGCCCCTCCACCTCTATTTATAGGAAATCACAAGGGGGTAGGGTAGTTTCACAAAAAACCCAAAATGCACATGAATGGAGTCCTTCCACAAGGACCTAGGAGTGAAACCAAGGAACAAGAGGGTCCGCAAGGGGGGATACCCCATGTGGCCGGCCACACCCCCATGAGGGGCCCAAAAAATGGCTCCTATCCATCCATGTCATACCCAAGATCTTTTGGAGCAAAGCCCCAAAAGGTGGCTTTCCATAAAGTAACCATAAAGCTGATTTTCACTATTCACGACGACATTTTTCAGCGTCTGATCGAACTGAAAATATTTATGTGGGCTAAGAACATTTCCAGTACCCACTAAAATGATTTTCAACGCGTTCCGAAACAATTCCGGTTTTAGTGATTTTCATCTGCGAAACGCATCTGAAGTGGCTCCGGCAGCTCCGGAACATTTCCGGTTTTTATCTCAGAAAATTCCAAAAAGCTTCCAGAATGGTTCTGGCATCCTCCAAGAATTATCAGGCATGTGCCGAAACCAATTTGACTTAATGGTGTATCCCGAAACAACTTTTCGGTATCATCGAAACTTATCCGATGACCTCTCTCTACGGTACGATTCCGCTGTCCGAAACTTTTCGGTGTCCGAAACTTTTTCGGTGATTTTCTCTCAGACTCCCTGTCTAGTATTCAGCAGATAGATGACCCTTAAGCATGTGACCCCATAGGTTCGGTGAAGTATAGACATGACCCGGAACCCCTTCCGATCAATGATCAACATCGGAGCCGTGGACACCCATATTGACCCCTATACCCACACGAATAAATATTCGAGTGAACCTCCAGTTGCCGTGTGCTATTCCTGTTGCTTCGCGATATGTTACAAATACCCGAGGTGAGACATGTTGGCATTCCCGTGGATCAACAACTTGTCCACTATGCTAGTTACCTCGTTACCGGTATTGTTCTCTTTTCTCGTTATCGTGTTCCGGCATCCCCGTGATCAAATCACAAAGTGTCTGGCCAGACGATGATGGATACCGTAACACCGAGAGGGCCCAGAGATATCTCTCCATCGTCGGAGGAGCAAATCCTAATCTTGAGCTATCAAGTTACTTGACACACTTTTCCATGAACCCGTAAGCCGCCGTAATAGCCACCCATTTACGGATGATGTTTAATAAACCCCAAAGTTCATGAAGCAAGCATGAAGAAACTCGATACTCTCATGGTCTAAGGAATCATGCAAACGTTAACCATCTCTGTGTTATGTACCAATAAACTTGTGACGAATGAATCTCATAGCATAACATCAATCCGGGTCGATTCAACACAAATGTCCTTCCTGACATTGTGCCCTCAAAGTTGCTTGGCATAGACATGCCCATGATTGGGAAAACATAATCATCATGCAACACTTGAGCTAGTCTTAGAGGCACGACTAGGAATACATTTTACCGTTTATTATTCCACACGTGCATATGGGTTCTCCCCAGAGCCTTTATGGATATACGGGCTCGGGAACCACAGCAGTTATAGCATGGAACATAAACATAATTATGAACAGGGAGATAATCAATAACATTTATTATTGCCTCTAGGGCATATCTCCTACAGACTCCCACTTGCACTAGAGACAATAATCTAGCTTATGCTAATGCACTTCACACCTTTGGCACACCGGTGTAAATATGCTTCGCTTGTGGTATAGCCTGATGTCCAACGGATCTGACGACTTCAGTTCCGTGTGTATCTTTGCATGTCCTCGCGATTTCACAAAATTCATATTTTGTGTGGACTTGGCTTTGTATGTATGTGAATCACAGGTCGAACCTGGATTCCTCAGACTGAGTTATGGAGAAACTACCTGCAGTAGTGTCCCATTGTCAAAAGCCATCTTGGAACTATACTAAGTTCATGAATGAACTATATGATTCAACATCTTCTTTGTCGCTTCTAAAGCGTCAACATACTTAGCCCTTGTTATAGAATTCGCCACAATAACTAGTTTGAACAAATTCCAACTAACTGTGCCACCACATTGTGTGTTACACAAAACCCTTAATTTAAATCGAAAATCGCATGGAGAAAAGATGAAGACTGTATCGATGTAACATTTTACAACGAACTCTTCATGATCTCTGCTTGCGAGAAAACCATGTCATCAGTACTTACTCTAGTACTCTGTGACATCTTTCACTGTTGTCCCATGATCAGTAATTTGATCACTTTGGTATCCATACTCGCAACACCTTGGGAGTATCGGACATATCTCGTTGTTTTACATACCATGGAATACATGATTAATACAAACAAAAAAGTGTGTGGAATCTGCATCATGTATTTTACTCATCAGTGTTTTGGGACACCGAGTCTTGCAAAAACTCTTTCCATGTGACTTTGGCAAGAATCACTCCTTGGCGTTTTAAATGCTAAAAGGTTTTAGCATCTTGTCAATATGTATTCATTGCTTAGCCCCATTAGGTAAATCTATCTCCATAGATCATCATGCCTAATATTGAGGCTATTTAGCCTAAGCACTTCATCGAAAAACTATTTTCAAATGAAGTCCTAATTTGTGTCAAGAAATTTATTTCCAATTACCAATGTGCCAAGCACATAATGTTTTTAGAAATATTATTACGCTCCCACTTACTTTCTTGAATTACAAGCATCTTCGTTACCCATTGATGAAGTCAAAACCCCTTTGACCATTTCATCAAAACACGAAGATTCCAACTCCATTTTGCTCTCTTCTGTCCATTGCTGGAACTCTGAAGTTTGCATACCTACTAGCATCCTCTGGATCGACAAATTACTTTGGACTGTATCATATACAAGTCCTAGCTTTCATTTCCATCAAATGGAAATCCTTTTATCATCCATGTTTCATATCTCATCATTGAAATATGTATTAATTGCTAGTTCAACCCGAACCGACTTTAAGCATCGCTATGATGAAAACAACCTCATCGTAGTCAACTCTTGAACTTGTTATTTCAACAAGTCGAGCTTTATGGATAAAACATTTTTTATCCGTATCGGTTTTAAGTTCCATAAATATTCATTAGACTCTAAGTCTTCCGAAAGGTGTATCAAGGTTTTAATCTTGAATCACTTATATGGAAACTAACTCGGGTTGTATTAGCATTTAGCCAATTCTGGAGTCAGGGCCCATCAACGCTTCCTCGTGTATCGTAGGTATAATGTTGTCTAACAACAATATCTCGTTTGCGCACCTGAGAGGTTTGCACGAGCCTTGCCTACGTGGTTCAGCTGCAAGTTCGACCGAAGTTCATACATTTTATTGTAGAGACTTCCGTATCAGTCGCAGTAGGAAACTCTAGAATTACTTCCAAGGTCTCTTTCCTTTGATCTGATGAAGATATTGTTTATCTCGTCGAGTTGCACTATTCTCCCACTCACCTTTTAGAAAGAACCATTCTCTTTAAAAGCATACCGTTCTTTGTGGCAAACCTATTTGCCTCGGTATAGTGAGGGAGGAATACCCAATGACTTGGGATAACCTACAAAGTAGCACTTGTCTGATTTGGAATAGGTTTGTAACCTTTTACACAAGCCCCATATTCCAAATGTTAAGAAAAGATACAACATGGTTGGGCGTACCATACCATGGCTTCATTTCAACAGACTCGATGTAGCTCTTTTCAGTGTAAAAGCCGCAGTCTCTAAAGCATCACTTTAAAAAGGATAATGGCAAATTTATTTATGTCATCTTTGACCTTACCATGTCATAAATGGTTAGATTACATCTCCACGGACTTTTCACTTGCAGTGGTGTTTCGGGAGGTGCAAGTTATGAAACCCCTTTCACAACTCATCAGACATTCGCTAAACATGTAACTCAAATATTCCTTTGTGCAATCAAATTGCAGAAAGATAATTTTCTTGTTACAATAACTTCTACTTCATTTTTGAAAACCTTTCGAATGATTTCAAAAGATCCAGACTTACGTCTCATCAAGTAAATATCCATATATCTACTTGAGTCATTTCTGAAGATAAATAAATCCACCACTAACAACACTTATCGGACTACACACATCAAATGTATGATCACTAATAAGTTTGTTGTTCGTTCCTTATGGCCTGTGAACGGTATTTTAGTCACTTCACTTTTCGGAGGAAAGTTGCAAGTGTCAGATGATTCAAAATCAAAAAGACTTCAAAATCCATCATAATGGAATTTTCAATGCGGGTTTCTCCAATGTGACCAAATGTAGTGCCACACTTGTGTGGTATTCTTTTAGTCTTGCGACATTTAGCGTCAGTGTTATGGATGTATCATATTACCCTCAATATTCATAACATACGTCCCATCGATGATGGAAGTATGGCCCTTATGTTATTCATAATACTTAACAACAATTGTTGTTTTTATGAACAACTCTTTTGCAACAAACATTGTGCAATGGGCTAGAGTGTATGAAACTCTAAAATGAATTATGAAAGTAAACCCAGAGGTATTGTATTATTATCAATATTCATAACATACATCTCATTCATAATGAAAGTATGGCCCTTGTGTTATTCATAACATCGAACATAAAAGGTTCTCTTATGAACAACCTTCTTGCAAGATACGTTATGCAATGGGCGAGAGTTTGTAAAACTGTAAATGAATTATGAAAATAAATACAGACGGCAATACAACGATGGAAGGTATAGTAACATTTACTATGTTCCCTGTGTATACCTTAACCTCATTTCTGGCTAGTCTTTTTAGGCCATAGTAGCTCTTACAGTGATTCGCAATTGAATGCAATCGAGCGGGTATCTTTGTGATTAACTCACAATACCCAAGAATTAGTGATTAACATGTTTAACCATAATTCCCAAGAACTATATCTTTGACCAGCCTACTATACATCAAAAACTTGTATGACATTCATACATGAGCTGGATATTCCAGTCATCTTTCTTTCTGCCTTTATACTTCTAACAGTTTAACTTTTAGTATTTCTCCTACTCGCAAAAGAAGCACCCAACTTAAGAGTGGCGTTAGCCCCGGACTTCATAGGCGTGTAAGTCATACTAACACCCTTTGGACACTTCCTTTCTCTTTAAGTTGTTGTTTTATTCACCTTTCATTATATGACAGGCGTTCTTCTGGATCCCTTTCCCAACAGTCAAATGCATAGTAAACACTTTTACTAATACTTACAAACAAACATTGCTTTGTTTGTATCTGAAAATAATTTCCAGTTCCATGAATATCATATAACTATCCCAACTTTCGAAGTTTGGGTTTCATGGAAGCAAACATATTGCACTTGACTGAAACGGAATTATAGCTTTTGGATCGAAGGACGAGAGTCACATGATCCATAGCATTAGCGGGAGGATACGGAAAGCATGCGATAGGACAAAGTCCTTCTCGGCACTTTTGAGGACAATCCTCATATTACGTTACCAATCGTAAAGTTTTAACCAGATATTTAACAGCTATTCAATTTTAATAGGGAAGGTGGAAACGCGAGCCATTATTCTACAACTATTTTGCAAGAAACACTTAGACAGTGTTCATAATTAATTGCACTGAGAATTAAACATGTTAATTCAATAGTGCGCTCCCACTCAAATCAATATCTCTCAAAATTGATTGTGAGTGATACAAGACCCACATTTCAATTGTTCGCCATTGGTGTAACACCACTGATGATGAAAAATCTCAATCGGTAGGCCAACTTGCCAATCACATCTCTATGTGACTCTTGTTCATCTTTCGATGCGTGTGTTCCGAGCTCATGACGGTCATGCCTGAACGTCAAGACAACCAAGTGATCTTGCTGCGAGGTCTCAACTCACCCGCCTCACACTTCTCTAATCGTTCGTACCCGTGTGACATGGCGCACCCCGAAAAGATAGGTGCCGTGACGGTGCTACACTTGGGAGAACACTAACTACTTGGTATTTTTGTGAGAGATCACCCTAATAAAAAGCGACTACCGCGCAATCAAGAAGGGTGCAACATAAGCGATAAACATCTCAGGCAATTCATAATAGCATGATATGGTATAGCCCTTTCTGACGGAGAAGTATTTCATTTCTTCGTCTTCGGCATTCGTGTTGGTGTTCACCTTCGCGAAGATTGCCACCACCTTGTCGATGCACCAGATAATATTGCTATCTCCATAGCGTATAAAATTAATGCATTACTTAAGGTTGACACGCAGGTCATTAAAGTGCAATCATATGGCTCCAGCCATCATGCCGAACCATGACACGCAGGTCATGTTAATCAAATTACATCATATAGTCATCTCATACATAATCGAATTAGTATGAGCACTGCTATACCACATCACATGCACATCCTGCAAAACCAAGTTAGACACCTCTAATCTTTATGCAAAATTTTATTTTACGTGGCTTCTAAGGTTTTGACTTAAACCGCAGCTACCAACGTTTTATCATCAAGTATGATTATTCAAGTTGCTAGATTAACATCTCGGGGTGTATGAAACATGAGATAATTAAATCTCGAGCCCCATACTAAACTTCGTCATACGCATGACCCCCGTGCAGATAATATCTGCAATGCCCTTTCATCTGCGAATTTCATCTTTCTTTTGACTACGGCAGAACCCAAAGAACTGATAGCACTTCCATGATCAATCAGAATCATGGATTGCCAGAACTTTGTCAAATTCCACCATGCTGTCTCGAGATTGAGCAAACGCAAATTCTAGGGAAGCAACAAGAACGTCGGGTAACAGATTTCATCTGTCACCCGCATAAATATTTTTCAGCAATAGATCTCATCTACTACCTAATTATATTATGCAATACCCATACATCTCCATGTATTCTAGATCGAAACCTGCATCTACGCATAGCACGGCTCTTGATGCCACTGTAGGGGAACGCAGTAGAAAACAAAAAATTTCCGACCTACGCACCAGCCCAGGACCACTATGGAGACTGCATACATGGTTTGATCTTTTTCGTTACCGACTCGTAGCGCAGCTGGAAGTAGAGTCGATGACGATCGGCGGTGCAGATCCCCGCAGCTAGGATTTACAACCTCCCAACCGCGAGGATGTATACCCTCATCTGCTCCTCAGGCAGCCCTCCGGGAGGCGGTCGAATAGCACCCCGGACGGTGTCGCGGACAGCCCTTCGGGAGGACCTTCGAAACTCGAACGGTCACTCGGACAGCCCTTTGGGAGGACCTTCGAAACTCGGACGGTCACACGGACAGCCCTTCGGGAGGCACTCACGAACTAAGACCGAAACTATGATCTCTCTACAGAGTTGCACACAAACGGTGTCATCTATCCGGCAGGGCTTCGCCGTCCAGAACTAGTTCCTGCCGGAACCCAGACAGCCTTACGGCTCTACGAAACTGTTTTCGTGGGAGGGAGAGAAGAAGCCAGATAATGCATGGCATGTGTATGAGAGCAAGGGATGAGTGTGGAGGGCTGCCCCTCCACCTCTATTTATAGGAAATCACAAGGGGGTAGGGTAGTTTCACAAAAAACCCAAAATGCACATGAATGGAGTCCTTCCACAAGGACCGAGGAGTGAAACCAAGGAACAAGAGGGTCCCCAAGGGGGGATACCCCATGTGGCCGGCCACACCCCCATGAGGGGCCCAAAAAATGGCTCCTATCCATCCATGTCATACCCAAGATCTTTTGGAGCAAAGCCCCAAAAGGTGGCTTTCCATAAAGTAACCATAAAGCTGATTTTCACTATTCACGACGACATTTTTCAGCGTCTGATCGAACTGAAAATATTTATGTGGGTTAAGAACATTTCCAGTACCCACTAAAATGATTTTCAACGCGTTCCGAAACAATTCCGTTTTTAGTGATTTTCATCTGCGAAACGCATCTGAAGTGGTTCCGGCAGCTCCGGAACATTTCCGGTTTTTATCTCAGAAAATTCCAAAAAGCTTCCAGAATAATTCTGGCATCCTCCAAGAATTATCAGGCATGTGCCGAAACCAATTTGACTTAATGGTGTATCCCGAAACAACTTTTCGGTATCATCGAAACTTATCCGATGACCTCTCTCCGCGGTACGATTCCGCTGTCCGAAACTTTTCGGTGTCCGAAACTTTTTCGGTGATTTTCTCTCAGACTCCCTGTCTAGTATTCAGCAGATAGATGACCCTTAAGCGTGTGACCCCATAGGTTCGGTGAAGTATAGACATGACCCGGAACCCCTTCCGATCAATGATCAACATCGGTGCCGTGGACACCCATATTGACCCCTATACCCACACGAATAAATATTCGAGTGAACCTCCAGTTGCCGTGTGCTATTCCTGTTGCTTCGCGATATGTTACAAATACCCGAGGTGAGACATGTTGGCATTCCCGTGGATCAACAACTTGTCCAATATGCTAGTTACCTCGTTACCGGTATTGTTCTCTTTTCTCGTTATCGTGTTCCGGCATCCCCGTGATCAAATCACAAAGTGTCTGGCCAGACGATGATGGATACCGTAACACCGAGAGGGCCCAGAGATATCTCTCCATCGTCGGAGGAGCAAATCCTAATCTTGAGCTATCAAGTTACTTGACACACTTTTCCATGAACCCGTAAGCCGCCGTAATAGCCACCCATTTACGGATGACGTTTAACAAACCCCAAAGTTCATGAAGCAAGCATGAAGAAACTCGATACTCTCATGGTCTAAGGAATCATGCAAATGTTAACCATCTCTGTGTTATGTACCAATAAACTTGTGACGAATGAATCTCATAGCATAACATAAATCCGGGTCGATTCAACACAAATGTCCTTCCTGACATTGTGCCCTCAAAGTTGCTTGGCATAGACATGCCCATGAATGGGAAAACATAATCATCATGCAACACTTGAGCTAGTCTTAGAGGCACGACTAGGAATACATTTTACCGTTTATTATTCCACACGTGCATATGGGTTCTCCCCAGAGCCTTTATGGATATACGGGCTCGGGAACCACAGCAGTTATAGCATGGAACATAAACATAATTATGAACAGGGAGATAATCAATAACATTTATTATTGCCTCTAGGGCATATCTCCTACAGATACTTATGATGAAACTACTTCTATGCTTGATACTACTGTGCCACTTGGTGAATTTATTAATGAACAACTTGCTGGGGCTAGAGAGAATGAAATTATTGAAACTGATAATATTGAAGATAGTGATGATGAAGACTCCCCCCTAATAAATATGAATTGCCTGTTGTGCCTGCGGGTTATGCTTTGGATGAAGAATCTGCTAGAGTCATTCTTGCTTGCAATGATAGAAGTGATTTTAAGAAATTATTAGCTAAATGGAAGCAGCGATCTCTTAATGCTAGAATGAAACCTGACCCTGCTTTTGCTACTTCACCTATCTGTGTTACTGATAAGGATTATGAATTATCTATTGATCCTGATATAATTAGTTTGGTTGAATCTGATCCTTTTTATGGCTATGAATCTGAAACTGTTGTGGCACATCTTACTAAGTTAAATGATATAGCCACCCTGTTCACTAATGATGAGAAATCTCGCTACCTCTATATCCTTAAAATATTTCCGTTCTCATTAAAGGGTGATGCTAAGATATGGTTTAATTCTCTTGAGCCTGGCTGTGTGCGTAGTCCCCAGGATATGGTTTATTACTTCTCTGCTAAATATTTCCCTGCTCATAAGAAAGAAGCTGCTTTAAGGGATATATATAATTTTGTGCAAACTGAAGAAGAGAGTCTCCCACAAGCTTGGGGGAGGCTTCTCCAATTACTTAATGCTTTGCCTAATCATCCTCTCAAGAAAGATGAAATACTTGATATCTTTTATAATGGACTAACCGATGCTTCCAGAGATTACCTGGATAGTTGTGCTGGTTCTGTTTTCAGGGAAAGAACACCGGATGAAGCTGAAATTCTATTAAATAATATGTTGACAAATGAAAATAATTGGACATTTCCTGAGCCAATTCCTGAGCCTATTCCTAAACCAACTCCGAAGAAAAGAGGTGTTCTATTTCTCAGTCCTGAAGATATGCAAGAGGCAAAGAAATCTATGAAAGAAAAGGGTATTAAAGCTGAAGATGTTAAGAATTTACCTCCTATTGAAGAAATACATGGTCTTAATTTACCGCCTGTTGAAGAAATATGATCTTAATCAATCACCTATTGAAGAAACTTATGGTCTTGATAACCCGACACAGGTAGTAAAGGTAAATTCTCTCTATAGATATGATAAAGCTGAAATCCCTCCTACTAAGTTTGCTAGCCATTGTCTGGATGAGTTTGATAACTTTATGGTTAGGCAAGAAGACTTCAATGCTTATTTTGGTAGACAATTAAAACAAAATGCTTATATGATTGATCACTTGAGTAATTACATGGCTAATGTTAAAGGTGAACTTAAACTCATTAGTAAACATGCTTCTATGGTTACCACTCATGTAGAACAAGTACTTAAAGCTCAAAATGATTTGCTCAATGAATTAAATAGTAAGAATAATGATTATGCTGTTAGAGTGGCTACTAGAACTGGTAAAATGACTCAGGGAAACTTTGTATCCTGAAGGCCATCCTAAGAGAATTGAGCAAGATTCTCAGAGAAATAATGTAGATGCACCTAGTCATTATAAAAAGAAGAAAAAGAAAAATGATAGGACTTTGCATGCTTCTAGTGAACCTATTGCTGAAACACCTGAGAATCCAAATGATATTTCTATTTCTGATGCTGAAACGCAATCTGGTAATGAACATGAACCAAGTGAAAATGCTAATGATGATGTTCATGATGATGCTCAACCTAGAAATGATAATGATGTAGAAATTGAACCTGCTGTTGATCTTGATAACCCACAATCAAAGAATCAAGGTTATGATAAGAGATACTTTGTTGCTAGGAAACACGGTAAAGAAAGAGAACCATGGGTTCAGAAACCCATGCCTTTTCCTCCCAAACCATCCAAGAAAAAGGATGATGAGGATTTTGAGCGCTTTGCTGAAATGATTAGACCTATCTTTTTGCGTATGTGATTAACTGATATGCTCAAAATGAATCCTTATGCTAAGTATATGAAAGAAATTGTTACGAATGAGAGAAAGATCCCGGAAGCTAAAATTTCCACCATGCTTGCTAATTACACCTTCAAGGGTGGAATACCTAAGAAGTTAGGAGATCCAGGAGTACCCACTATACCATGCTCCATTAAAAGAAACTATGTTAAAACTGCTTTATGTGATTTTGGAGCCGGTGTTAGTGTTATGCCTCTCTCTTTATATCGTAGACTTGACTTGAATAAGTTGACACCTACTGAAATATCTTTGCAACTGGCTGATAAATCAACTGTTGTACCTGTCGGTATTTGTGAGGATGTGCCTGTTGTGGTTGCAAACGTTACTATTTTAACAGACTTTGTTATTCTTGATATTCCCGAGGACGATAGTATGTCTATTATTCTTGGAAGACCTTTTTCGAATACTGCAGGGGCTGTTATTGATTGCAACAAAGGCAATGTCACTTTTCATGTTAACCGTAATGAGCACACGGTACACTTTCCGAGGAAACAACCTCAAGTTCATAGTATCAATTCTATTGGAAAAATTCCATCGATTATTTTTGGAGGTTATAAATATGATATCCTTATTATTGGGGATGTGCATATCCCCATTGAGGTAACATAGTGTTAGTCGAAATTTCTCCGGTTCCATGTTATTCGGAATGAGTTAGTTAACAAGACCTCATCAACCTTGTTAGTGGATTCCTTTCGATGAGCATGAGATGGATGAAACTAGAAGTCACAACCTTCTGTACCCTCTCTCTACTTTCTGTTATTTAGTTGAAATAAATAAAATAGTATTTTTCTGCTTGTTTTCTGAATTATCCGTGCAATATAAAAATACCCCGAAAATAAAAGTTCTCCAAATGCCCTAAAAATGGAATATGATTTTTTCTGGAATATTTGAGAATATCTGGCACTGAGAACACAGCAGGGGGAGCAAGCACCTGGCCACGAGGGTCCAGGGCACGCCCACTCCTACAGGGCGCGCCCCCTGCCTCGTGGGCCCATGGTGGCCCCCCTCCACTTATTCCTGCAGCCACACACTTCATCTTCCTCCCAAAAAAATCACCATCCAGCTCAAGCACGAGTTCTAGCTCATTTTGCTGCGATTTTCGATCTCCTTGCTCAAAGCACCTCTCACAACACTGCTTGGGGGGATTCTTCCTTGGTATGTGACTCCTCCGTTGGTCCAATTAGTTTTTGTTCTAGTGCTCTATTCACTGCAAATTTGTGCTGCCTAGGTGACCATGTTCTTGAGCTTGCATGTCAAATTTATATGGTTCCAAGTAGTTCTAATCCATGATATAGGCTCTAGGCACTTGTAGGAGTAGTTGCTATCAATTTTGTTGAGCTTGGTTTACTTTTATTTGAAGTTACTAAAAAATTCAGAATTTTTCAGAAAATAATGAAGAGATTTTTGAGGGGCTCATCGAGCCGAAGCTCGAAGGAAAAGCAAAGTGAAGAAGCACAGAGGCCCAAATATAATCTGCCTCGCACCGCGGAGGTTCGGCCGTGTGAATCGCCTTCCGATGATTTCTTGAGAGAAGCCGGGATTTATGATGATTTTTATGAATTGGCTGAGAATGCAGGCCTCACCGACTTCCTCCGCGACCAACGCGAACAGTATCTCTTACTCACCAATACTTTTGTGCAAAACTTCTACTATTATCCTAAGGAAACACCTCCTTCAGTAGAGTTTCATTTATATGATGTGGCTAAGAAGATGCCACTGGATGAATTTTGCAAGATTTGCAAAATACCTTTTGAGGGTAGTTTAGAGGAACCTCATCGTAAAGATGTGGACTGGTTTATTGACACTATCACTGTAGGGAAACTAGGAAGGTTTCCGATGCAAGAATCACTAGCATACATTTTCCTGTTTTACGCTACTTTGCCATATTTGCTAGTCGTTGCTTAATTGGTCGCGGAAACTGTGGAAACCTTAGTGTTCCTGATATTATCATTTTGTTCCATGGTTTATTCTGCGATAACACTTTTAGTATGGACGGTATTATTGCTAAACGGTTAAGTTTGAACCGTACAAAGGTCCCCATCTTTGGAGGTATTTACGCTTCACGCCTTGCTGCACATTATAACATACCTATTAGGCACTATGAAAAAGAAGAAAAATTGCTGCCCACTGCTTATTTAGATTATAAGAGTATGGTAGCGCATGACTTTATTGTTAAGAATAGGGAAGGGGCGCTGAAATACAAATTGTTCTTTGATAAACATCACCCTCAGACTATCACCTTGCTTGCTCCCTCCTTGTTTAATTTATCTGCAGGTTCGTATCTCGTTCCGTTGGTAGCCATTCACGCCAACCAGAACCCTACACCAGCCACGGAGCCGGAACGACAATTTGAACCTCCACGACAGTCTAATTACCAGTGGGATTCGGAGATGATTTCCAACCAGTGGCAATCAGAGTCTTCTTCATCTCAGTACGACCCCGGCTACAACTATGGATATCCGCCAGGCCATTCATGGCAATAAACCAACTTAGGCCAAAAGCCTAAGCTTGGGGGAGTACGTATTTCCCACCGACATTAGATTTATGTTCACACATACTCATTGCTAGCTGTCTATGCTCATACTCTTTCACTGTAATATCCATGCTAGTTTATTTTCTTTTCTTGCTTTCTTCTTGTGTGTTTAATAAACCTTAAGAAAAACCAAAAAAATAGTGTAGCTTTTATCTAGTTTACTTTTCTTGCTGTAGTAGTAATAAGTTAAAAAGAAAACCCAAAAAGATTTCCCGTTCTTCTTTTGCTTGTTGGGAGCTTTCCCGTGTAAATAGTTTTATTTCTTTTCTTTTCTTTGGGGGTCGATAGGAGAAGACCATAATGAAATTGTTGAAGTGGCTCTTATATGCATTATTGTTGATTTAACCAAGAGCCCATATTGCCTTGTCTTCTCCTGCTTATTGAATGCTCGCAGATTACAGCTTAGTCCAAAGCACGTGCACTCTTATTATTTTCACTTCGGTCGTGCAAGTGAAAGGCAATTATGACGATATATGATGGACTGATTGAGATGAGAGAAGTTGGTATGAACTTGACTTCTCTTGTTTTTGTAAATATGATTAGTTCATCATTCCTGATTCAGCCTATTATGAATAAACATGTTTGCAATGACAATTAGAGACCATAGTTGCATATGCCATGCTTGATTAGCTATGAGTTATAATGGTTTACCTTGCGTGCCAACATGCTATTAAAATGGTTGTGATGTGGTATAGTGGGGTGGTATCCTCCTTTGGATGATTTAAGTGACTCGACTTGGCACATGTTCACACATGTAGTTGAAACAAAATCAACATAGCCTTCACGATATTTATGTTCATGGTGGATTATATCCTACTCATGCTTCTACTCAATGTTTATTAATTTTAATGCATGTTCATGACTGTTGTCGCTCTCTAGTTGGTCGCCTCCCAGTCTTTTGCTAGCCTTCACTTGTACTAAGCGGGAATACTGCTTGTGCATCCAATCCCTTAAACCCCAAAGTTAATCCATATGAGTCCACTATACCTTCCTATATGCGGCATCTACCTGCCGTTCCAAGTAAATTTGTATGTGCCAAACTCTAAACCTTCAAATGAAATTATGTTTTGTATGCTCGAATAGCTCATGTATCAACTAGGGTTTTCCGTATCTTCCATGCTAGGCGGGTTATTCTCAAGAGGAGTGGACTCCGCTCCTCATTCACGAGAAAATGGCTGGTCACCGGGATGCCCAGTCCCATGCTTTTTGCAAACTAAATCAAAATAATTGCAAACAAAACTCCCCCTGGGACTGTTGCTAGTTGGAGGCACTCGTTGTTTCGAGCAAGCCATGGATTGATGCTTGTTGGTGGAGGGGGAGTATAAACTTTACCATTCTGTTTGCGAACCGCCTATAATGTGTGTAGCATGGAAGATATCACCATCTGTTGGTTGTTATGTTGACAATGAAAGTATGCCGCTCAAAATATTATTTATCTCTATTTCAAAACCAAGCTCTGGCACCTCTACAAATCACTGCTTCCCTCTGCGAAGGGCCTATCTATTTACTTTCACGTTGAGTCGACACCCTCTTATTAAAAAGCACCAGTTGGAGAGCACTGCTGTCATTTGCATCCATTACTATTAATTTATATTGGGTATGACTATGACTAGATCTCTTTTACCATGAATTACAATGTCTAGTCAGTCCTTGATCTTTAAAGGTGCACTGCATTTATGTTTTGCGGTCTCAGAAAGGGCTAGCGAGATACCATCTTACTATATCATATTATGATTGTTTTGAGAAATTGTTGTCATCCGAGATTTATTATTATTGCTCGCTAGTTGATTATGCCATTGACATGAGTAAACATGAGACCTAAGAGTTATTGCAAATGTGGTTAGTTATAATCTTTGCTGAAAACTTGAATGGTGGCTTTACATATTTACAACAACAAGAGCAAACAGAGTTTGTAAAACTTTTTCTTTATCACTTTCAGTTTATCAACTAAATTGCTTGAGGACAAGCAAAGGTTTAAGCTTGGGGGAGTTGATACGTGTCCGTCGTATCTACTTTTCCAAACACTTTTGCTCTTATTTTGGACTCTAACTTGCATGATTTGAATGGAACTAACCCGGACTGACGTTGTTTTCAGCAGACTTTCCATGGTGTTACTTGTGTGCAGAAACAAAAGTTCTCAGAATGACCTGAAACTCCACGGAACATCTTTTTGGAAAATATTAAAAATACTGGAAGAAAAATCCACGTCAGGGGGCCCACACCCCGTCCACGAGGGTGGGGCGTGCCCCCTGCCTCGTGGGCCCCTTGACGCTCCACCGACCACAACTCCAACTCCATATATTCACTTTCGGGGAGAAAAAAAAAATCAGAGATAAGGATTCATTGCGTTTTACGATATGGAGCCGCCGCCAAGCCCTAAAACCTCTCGGGAGGGCTGATCTGGAGTCCGTTCGGGGCTCCGGAGAAGGGAATCCGTCGCCATCGTCATCATCAACCATCCTCCATCACCAATTTCATGATGCTCACTGCCGTGCGTGAGTAAGTCCATCGTAGGCTTGCTGGACGGTGATGGGTTGGATGAGATCTATCATGTAATCAAGTTAGTTTTGTTAGGGTTTGATCCCTAGTATCCACTATGTTCTGAGATTGATGTTGCTATGACTTTGCTATGCTTAATGCTTGTCACTAGAGCCCGATTGCCATGATTTCAGATCTGAACCTATTATGTTTTCATGAATATATGTGACTTCTTGATCCTATCTTGCAAGTCTATAGTCACCTACTATGTGTTATGATACGGCAACCCCGAAGTGACAATAATCGGGACCACTCCCGATGATGGCCATAGTTTGAGGAGTTCATGTATTCACTATGTGCTAATGCTTTGTTTCGGTACTCTATTAAAAGGAGGCCTTAATATCCCTTAGTTTCCATTAGGACCCCGCTCCCATGGGAGGGTAGGACAAAAGATGTCATGCAAGTTCTTTTCCATAAGCACGTATGACTATATTCGGAATACATGCCTACATTACATTGATGAATTGGAGCTAGTTCTGTGTCACCCTATGTTATGACTGTTACATGATGAACCGCATCCGGCATAATTCTCCATCACCGATCCAATGCCAACGAGCTTTTCACATATTGTTCTTCGCTTATTTAGTTTTCCGTTGCTACTGTTACAATCACTACAAAACTTATAAATATTACTTTTGCTACCGTTACCACTACTATCATATTATTTTGCTACTAAATATTTTGCTGCAGATACTAAGTTATCCAGGTGTGGTTGAATTGACAACTCAGCTGCTAATCCTTGAGAATATTCTTTGGCTCCCCTTGTGTCGAGTCAATAAATTTGGGTTGAATACTCTACCCTCAAAAACTGTTGCGATCCCCTATACTTGTGGGTTATCAAGGTCTTCTGATGGCCGAAGTTCGTGATCTCGTGGAGCCTAACAAGCAGGAGATCAAGGCAAATTTGGTGAAGCAGGAAGACGAATGCCCAGGTCTTTTGATGGCCGAAGTTTGTGATCTCGTCCAAACGATGGTTGTGAAACCAAACCGGAAGGTGCTTCTTCTTGAGAAAAAAGTAAAACCAAAGTTATCCGAAAGCCAGAACGTGTCGTGGTATCTAGACACGGGTGCCAGTAACCACATGACGGGGTGCAAGGAGAAGTTCCTCGAGCTAGAATATGATGTTCAAGGCTCGGCCAAGTTCAGTGATGGTTCAAATGTGGAGATTTGCGGGCAAGGTTCTGTCCTCTTCGAGGGCCTCACAGGAGAACATCGCATACTCACCGAAGTGTACTACATCCCATGGCTTCGCAACAACATCATCTCTATCGGGAAACTTCATGAGAATGGATACAAGGTGGATATTGAGAATGGAGTGATGACGATCTTCGACAACCTCCAAAACGTGCTAGCGCGTATGAATCGCACGCGCAACAGGCTCTATATCCTCAACCTTGATCAATCTCAACCGGAGTGTTGGCTCGCCAAGAGCGATGATGATTCGTGGTTATGGTATGCTAGATCTGGACACGTTAACTTCTACGCCTTGAAGAACATGTCGAAGTGGAGATGGTATCTAGGATGCCGTTTATCGACCATGTTGATCGAGTATGTGATGGGTGCTTGGTTGGAAAATAGCACCGCAGGCTGTTCCCTGCTCAGTCTACCTATCGTGGAAGTGATGCACTCGAGCTGCTCCATGGTGATCTATGTGGCCCTATCACCCCAGCAACTCATGGAGGAAAGAAGTACTTCTTCCTTGTGGTAGATGACTACTCGAGATACATGTGGGTCGTTCTCCTACGATCTAAAGATGAGGCGTTTGAAGCGTTCAAGAAGCTAAAGGCTGCGACGGAGATGGAACACAAACTAAAGGTTCGCGCTCTACGGACATATCACGACGGAGAGTTTACGTCGAACGAGTTCAACGACTACTGCGAGAAGATTGGCATAAAAAGGCATCTCACGGCACCTTATCACTAGTGCAGAACAGGCCTTTATCACCGGTTCGTAAGGGCCTTTAGGGCCGGTTCTGCATCCGGCACTATGGAGTGGAGACTAAAGGCCCCCCCTTTAGTACCGGTTTGGCACGAACCGGCGCTAACGTGCCACCACGTGGCACGAGCCAGGCCCGGGTGCGTGTAGGACATTAGTACCGGTTGGTAACACCAACGGGTACTAAATGTTTGGGTGTGTTTTGGTTTTAATTTTTATTTTTCCTTTAGTTTTGTGTTTTCAATTTAATTTAGTGATTGTTTTACATTATAATGAGTTGTTAAATCATTAGGTGAAAGTACCGCAGATTAGTTTCGACTGGATGCATGTGGATCCTAGCTAAGTGCTCAAGTATATGCCATATCCATATTACTTGATCACTTAGTGATCTAAGTAATATGGATATGGCATATACTTGATCACTTAGCTAGGATCCATCAAGTTGAAACTAATATGCGGTTTCTTTCATAAATGATATAATAATTCATCATCATCATCATCATATTAATATAAAAACTCTTGCATCATATCATCACCAACAAAAGTATATACTAGCTAGCAAAGATATCATCGAGTTCAACATGGTCATGATATTGTAAGCGTTCATAACACCACAAAAGCAAATCACTCTTTGAGACTAAGTTCAGGACGAAGAACACGGATACGCATGAGAGGACAACAAGTACTAAGAGCATGATAACTAGCTAAATCACTCCTGCTGCTCTCTCTCAGGTAAAATAGCATAGAACATGTATAGCTCTCCTGATTCATCATATTGGAGCATGGAGATGAACCTGTCTCCTAATCGTGGGCTGCGCTTCTGATTGCTGCCCCCTAGTACTTCTCTGCGATCGTTAACAATTTTGCTCCAATCTTTCACTATTAAGTATTCATCGCTTTCAGAAATCCTGAATGCACTCATGTGCACTGTAGGATATCTTGGTCGTAAGCTAAGAATTGACATGCGACCTTTAGTCTCGATCCACCGAGGCACAACTGTCATCGGGAGTCCCTGTTGAAGAACATCATATAGTAATTAATATACTTAGCAATGAAAGTTTAGCTTGAAAAATAATGTATGCAAAAGATGCACTGAGGACTAATAGTAAAAATCTTACCATTTTTCCTAAATACATGTGACCGTAGTTCAATACGATCACTATTGGTCGCACGTTTTGAGTACTAAGATTTTCAAATTCAGGAAAATGATTTCTCTTAACAGCATCAAGATCCTCAAGCCATGAAACATAATGACTTATCTCCGAAAGAGATTGTCCAGTTTGTACACGAGGTGCGTCCAGTTTTCGCCGTGACCCTCTCTACTCTTTTGCACATGCTATGGAGGCGAAATGATGATACCATGCCAAGTTCCAACATTTTCAGAGTTCATTTTGTAGTGATTTTCAATTTCACCGTCATTTAGCTCCCTAAACAAATCGGTAAATGACTGAAAAACAGCAAATGATGTCAGAACGTGTTGGAAATTGATGACGTCGCTTTGAATGATGCATACTGAACGCAAAAATAGGCTGGAGTTCAAATAAGTTTAAAAAACATTGAAGTGCCCGTGTAACAGATGAGTTCTCGTCCGAAACCCTGATACTCCGAAAGAGATTGTCCAGTTTGTACACGAGGTG
>NC_057796.1:38480826-38481497 GCF_018294505.1 Triticum aestivum
TCACCGTCATTTAGCTCCCTAAAGAAATCGGTAAATGACTGAAAACAGCAAATGATGTCAGAACGTGTTGGAAATTGATTACGTCACATAGAATGATGCATACTGAACGCAAAAATAAGCCGGAGTTCAAATAAGTTTAAAAACATTGAAGTGCCCGTGTAACAGATGTGTTCTCGTCCGAAACCCTGATACTCCGAAAGAGATTGTCCAGTTTGTACACGAGGTGCGTCCCGTTTTCGCCGTGACCCTCTCTACTCTTTTGCACATGCTATGGAGGCGAAATGATGATACCATGCCAAGTTCCAACATTTTCAGAGTTCATTTTGTAGTGATTTTCAATTTCACCGTCATTTAGCTCCCTAAACAAATCGGTAAATGACTGAAAAACAGCAAATGATGTCAAAACATGTTGACAATTGATGACGTCGCTTTGAATGATGCATACTGAACGCAAAAATAGGCTGGAGTTCAAATAAGTTTCAAAAACATTGAAGTGCCGGTGTAACAGATGAGTTCTCATCCGAAACCCTGATACTTCGAAAGAGATTGTCCAGTTTGTACACGAGGTGCGTCCAGTTTTCGCCGTGACCCTCTCTACTCTTTTGCACATGCTATGCGGGCGAAATGATGATACCTTGCCAAGTTCCAACATTTTCAGAGTTCATTTTGTA
>NC_057796.1:38481507-38482369 GCF_018294505.1 Triticum aestivum
ATGACGTCGCTTTGAAAGATGCATACTGAACGCAAAAATAGGCTGGAGTTCAAATAAGTTTAAAAAACATTGAAGTGCCCGTGTAACAGATGAGTTCTCGTCTGAAACCCTGATACTCCGAAAGAGATTGTCCAGTTTGTACACGAGGTGCGTCCAGTTTTCGCCATGACCCTCTCTACTCTTTTGCACATGCTATGCGGGCGAAATGATGATACCATGCCAAGTTCCTACATTTTCAGAGTTCATTTTGTAGTGATTTTCAATTTCACCGTCATTTAGCTCTCTAAACAAATCGGTAAATGACTGAAAAACAGCAAATGATGTCAGAACGTGTTGGAAGTTCATGACGTCGCTTTGAAAGATGCATACTGAACGCAAAAATAGGCTGGAGTTCAAATAAGTTTAAAAAACATTGAAGTGCCCGTGTAACAGATGAGCTCTCGTCCGAAACCCTGATACTCCGAAAGAGATTGTCCAGTTTGTACACGAGGTGCGTCCAGTTTTTGCCGTGACCCTCTCTACTCTTTTGCACATGCTATGCGGGCGAAATGATGATACCTTGCCAAGTTCCAACATTTTCAGAGTTCATTTTGTAGTGATTTTCAATTTCACCGTCATTTAGCTCTCTAAACAAATCGGTAAATGACTGAAAAACAGCAAATGATGTCAGAACGTGTTGGAAATTGATGACGTCGCTTTGAAAGATGCATACTGAACGCAAAAATAGGCTGGAGTTCAAATAAGTTTAAAAAACATTGAAGTGCCCGTGTAACAGATGAGTTCTCGTCCGAAACCCTGATGCTCCGAAAGAGATTGTCCAGTTTGTACACGAGGTGCGTCCAGTTTTCGCCTTGACCCTCTC
>NC_057796.1:38482379-38482945 GCF_018294505.1 Triticum aestivum
CCAAGTTCCAACATTTTCAGAGTTCATTTTGTAGTGATTTTCAATTTCACCGTCATTTAGCTCCCTAAACAAATCGGTAAATGACTGAAAAACAGCAAATGATGTCAGAACATGTTGGAAATTGATTACGTCACTTAGAATGATGCATACTGAACGCAAAAATAGGCTGGAGTTCAAATAAGTTTAAAAAACATTGAAGTGCCCATGTAACAGATGAGTTCTCGTCCGAAACCCTGATACTCCGAAAGAGATTGTCCAATTTGTACACGAGCTGCGTCCAGTTCTCGCCGTGACCCTCTCTACTCTTTTGCACATGCTATGCGGGCGAAATGATGATACCATGCCAAGTTCCAACATTTTCAGAGTTCATTTTGTAGTGATTTTCAATTTCACCGTCATTTAGCTCCCTAAACAAATCGGTAAATGACTGAAAAAGAGCAAATGATGTCTGAACGTGTTGGAAATTGATGACGTCGCTTTGAATGATGCATACTGAACGCAAAAATAGGCTGGAGTTCAAATAAGTTTAAAAAACATTGAAGTGCCCGTGTAACAGATGAGTTCTC
>NC_057796.1:38482955-38483481 GCF_018294505.1 Triticum aestivum
GTCATTTAGCTCCCTAAACAAATCGGTAAATGACTGAAAAACAGCAAATGTTGTCAGAACGTGTTGGAAATTGATTACGTCACTTAGAATGATGCATACTGAACGCAAAAATAGGCTGGAGTTCAAATAAGTTTAAAAATATTGAAGTGCCCGTGTAACTGATGTGTTCTCGTCCCAAACCCTGATACTCCGAAAGAGATTGTCCAGTTTGTACACGAGGTGCGTCCAGTTTTCGCCGTGACCCTCTCTCCTCTTTTGCACATGCTATGGAGGCGAAATGATGATACCATGCCAAGTTCCAACATTTTTAGAGTTCATTTTGTAGTGATTTTCAATTTCACCGTCATTTAGCTCCCTAAACAAATCGGTAAATGACTGAAAAACAGCAAATGATGTCAAAACATGTTGGAAATTGATGACGTCGCTTTGAATGATGCATACTGAACGCAAAAATAGGCTGGAGTTCAAATAAGTTTAAAAAACATTGAAGTGCCCGTGTAACAGATAAGTTCTCGTCCGAAACCCT
>NC_057796.1:38483491-38484392 GCF_018294505.1 Triticum aestivum
AGAGTTCATTTTGTAGTGATTTTCAATTTCACCGTCATTTAGCTCCCTAAACAAATCGGTAAATGACTGAAAAACAGCAAATGATGTCAGAACGTGTTGGAAATTGATGACGTCGCTTTGAATGATGCATACTGAACGCAAAAATAGGCTGGAGTTCAAATAAGTTTAAAAAACATTGAAGTGCCCGTGTAACAGATGAGTTCTCGTCCGAAACCCTGATACTCCGAAAGAGATTGTCCAGTTTGTACACGAGGTGCGCCCAGTTTTCGCCGTGACCCTCTCTACTCTTTTGCACATGCTATGCGGGCGAAATGATGATACCTTGCCAAGTTCCAACATTTTCAGAGTTCATTTTGTAGTGATTTTCAATTTCACCGTCATTTAGCTCCCTAAACAAATCGGTAAATGACTGAAAACAGCAAATGATGTCAGAACGTGTTGGAAATTGATTACATCACTTAGAATGATGCATACTGAACGCAAAAATAGGCTGGAGTTCAAATAAGTTTAAAAACATTGAAGTGCCCGTATAACAGATGTGTTTTCGTCCGAAACCCTGATACTCCGAAAGAGATTGTCCAGTTTGTACACGAGGTGCGTCCAGTTTTCGCCGTGACCCTCTCTACTCTTTTGCACATGCTATGGAGGCGAAATGATGATACCATGCCAAGTTCCAACATTTTCAGAGTTCATTTTGTAGTGATTTTCAATTTCACCGTCATTTAGCTCCCTAAACAAATCGGTAAATGACTGAAAAACAGCAAATGATGTCAAAACATGTTGGAAATTGATGACGTCGCTTTGAATGATGCATACTGAACGCAAAAATAGGCTGGAGTTCAAATAAGTTTAAAGAACATTGAAGTGCCCGTGTAACAGATGTGTTCTTGTCCGAAACCCT
>NC_057796.1:38560256-38560904 GCF_018294505.1 Triticum aestivum
ATTTTTCGCCGTGACCCTCTCTACTCTTTTTCACATGCTATGCGGGCGAATTGATCATACCATACCAAGTTCCAACATTTTCAGAGTTCATTTTATATTTATTTTCAATTTCACCGTCATTTAGCTCCCTAAACAAATCGGTAAATGACTGAAAAACAGCAAATGATGTTAGAACGTGTTGGAAATTGATGACGTCGCTTTGAAACATGCATACTGAACTCAAAAATAGGCAGGAGTTCAAATAAGTTTAAAAAACATTGAAGTGCCCGTGTAACAGATGAGTTCTCGTCCGAAACAATGATACTCCGAAAGAGATTGTCCAGTTTGTACACGAGGTGTGTCCAGTTTTCGCCGTCACCCTCTCTACTCTTTTGCACATGCTATGCGGGCGAAATGATGATACCATGGCAAGTTCCAACATTTTCAGAGTTCATTTTGTAGTGATTTTCAATTTCACCGTCATTCAGCTCCCTAAACAAATTGGTAAATGACTGAAAAGCAGCAAATGATGTCAGAACGTGTTGGAAATTGATGACGTCGCTTTGAATGATGCATACTGAACGCAAAATAGGCTGGAGTTCAAATAAGTTTAAAAACATTGAAGTGCCCGTGTAACAGATGAGTTCTCGTCTGAAAACCTGATACTTC
>NC_057796.1:38561034-38561545 GCF_018294505.1 Triticum aestivum
ATGAATGAAAAAAGCAAATGATGTCAGAACGTGTTGGAAATTGATGACGTCGCTTTGAATGATGCATACTGAACGCAAAAATAGGCTGGAGTTCAAATAAGTTTAAAAAACATTGAAGTGCCCGTGTAACAGATGAGTTCTCGTCCGAAACCCTGATAGTCCGAAAGAGGTTGTCCAGTTTGTACACGAGGTGCGTCCAGTTTTCGCCGTGACCCTCTCTACTCTCTTGCACATGCTATGCGGGTGAAATGATGATACCATGCCACGTTCCAACATTTTCAGAGTTCATTTTGTAGTGATTTTCAATTTCACCGTCATTTAGCTCTCTAAACAAATCGGTAAATGACTGAAAAACAGCAAATGATGTCAGAACGTTTTGGAAATTGATGACGTCGCTTTGAATGATGCATACTGAACGCAAAAATAGGCTGGAGTTCAAATAAGTTTAAAAACATTGAAGTGCCCGTGTAACAGATGAGTTCTCGTCCGAAACCCTGATACTCCGAAAGAG
>NC_057796.1:38565875-38566397 GCF_018294505.1 Triticum aestivum
ACATGCTATGCGGGCGAAATGATGATACCATGCCACGTTCCAACATTTTCAGAGTTCATTTTGTAGTGATTTTCAATTTCACCGTCATTTAGCTCCCTAAACAAATCGGTAAATGACTGACAAACAGCAAATGATGTCAGAACGTGTTGGAAATTGATGACGTCGCTTTGAATGATGCATACTGAACGCAAAAATAGGCTGGAGTTCAAATAAGTTTAAAAAACATTAAAGTGCCCGTGTAACAGATGAGTTCTCGTCCGGAACCCTCATACTCCGAAAGAGATTGTCCAGTTTGTACACGAGGTGCGTCCAGTTTTCGCCGTGACCCTTTCTACTCTTTTGCACATGCTATGCGGGAGAAATTATGATACCATGCCAAGGTCCAACATTTTCAGAGTTCATTTTGTAGTGATTTTCGATTTCACCGTCATTTAGCTCCCTAAACAAATCGGTAAATGACTGAAAACAGCAAATGATGTCAGAACGTGTTGGAAATTGATGACGTCGCTTTGAATGATGCAT
>NC_057796.1:38566407-38567044 GCF_018294505.1 Triticum aestivum
TTTCGCCGTGACCCTCTCTACTCTTTTGCACATGCTATGCGGGCGAAATGATGATACCTTGCCAAGTTCCAACATTTTCAGAGTTCATTTTGTAGTGATTTTCAATTTCACCGTCATTTAGCTCCCTAAACAAATCGGTAAATGACTGAAAAACAGCAAATGATGTCAGAACGTGTTGGAAATTGATTACGTCACTTAGAATGATGCATACTGAACGCAAAAATAGGCTGGAGTTCAAATAAGTTTAAAAACATTGAAGTGCCCGTGTAACAGATGTGTTCTCGTCCGAAACCCTGATACTCCGAAAGAGATTGTCCAGTTTGTACACGAGGTGCGTCCAGTTTTCGCCGTGACCCTCTCTACTCGTTTTCACATGCTATGGAGGCGAAATGATGATACCATGCCAAGTTCCAACATTTTCAGAGTTCATTTTGTAGTGATTTTCAATTTCACCGTCATTTAGCTCCCTAAACAAATCGGTAAATGAAAACAGCAAATGATGTCAAAACATGTTGGAAATGGATGACGTCGCTTTGAATGATGCATACTGAACGCAAAAATAGGCTGGAGTTCAAATAAGTTTAAAAAACATTGAAGTGCCCATGTAACAGATGAGTTCTCGTCCGAAACCCTGATA
>NC_057796.1:38567054-38567848 GCF_018294505.1 Triticum aestivum
ATTTTCAGAGTTCATTTTGTACTGATTTTCAATTTCACCGTCATTTAGCTCCCTAAACAAATCGGTAAATGACTGAAAAGCAGCAAATGATGTCAGAACGTGTTGGAAATTGATGACGTCGATTTGAATGATGCATACTGAACGCAAAAATAGGCTGGAGTTCAAATAAGTTTAAAAAACATTGAAGTGCCCGTGTAATAGATGAGTTCTCATCCGAAACCCTGATACTCCGAAAGAGATTGTCCAGTTTGTACACGAGGTGCGTCCAGTTTTCGCCGTGACCCTCTCTACTCTTTTGCACATGCTATGCGGGCGAAATGATGATACCATGGCAAGTTCCAACATTTTCAGAGTTCATTTTGTAGTGATTTTCAATTTCACCGTCATTTAGCTCCCTAAACAAATCGGTAAATGACTGAAAAACAGCAAATGATGTCAGAACGTGTTGGAAACTGATGACGTCGCTTTGAATGATGCATACTGAACGCAAAAATAGGCTAGAGTTCAAATAAGTTTAAAAAACTTTGAAGTGCCATTGTAACAGATGAGTTCTCGTCCGAAACCCTGATACTCCGAAAGAGATTGTCCAGTTTGTACACGTGGTGCGTCCAGTTTTCGCCGTGACCCTCTCTACTCCTCTGCACATGCTATGCGGGCGAAATGATGATAGCATGCCAAGTTCCAACATTTTTAGAGTTCATTTTGTCGTGATTTTCAATTTCACCGTCGTTTAGCTCCCTAAACAAATCGGTAAATGATTGAAAAATAGCAAATGATGTCAGAACGTGTTGGAA
>NC_057796.1:38567858-38577764 GCF_018294505.1 Triticum aestivum
GCATACTGAACGCAAAAATAGGCTGGAGTTCAAATAAGTTTAAAAAACATTGAAGTGCCCGTGTAACAGATGAGTTCTCGTCCGAAACCCTGATACTCCGAAAGAGATTGTCCAGTTTGTACACGAGGTGCGTCCAGTTTTCTTCGTGACCCTTTCTACTCTTTTGCACATGCTATGCGGGCGAAATGATGATACCATGCCAAGTTCCAACATTTTCAGAGTTCATTTTGTAGTGATTTTCAATTTCACCGTCATTTAGCTCCCTAAACAAATCGGTAAATGACTGAAAAACAGCAAATGATGCCAGAACGTGTTGGAAATTGATTACGTCACTTAGAATGAGGCATACTGAACGCAAAAATAGGCTGGAGTTCAAATGACTGAAAAATAGCAAATGATGTCAGAACGTGTTGGAAATTGATGACGTCGCTTTGAATGGTGTGTACGGAACGTAAAAAAGTCTAGAGTTGTAATAAGTTTTAAAAAATGAAGTGCCCATGTAACAGATGAGTTCTCGTCAGAAACCCTGATACTTCGAAAGAGATTGTCCAGTTTGTACACGAAGTGCGTCCAGTTTTTGTCGTAACACAAGAAGTCCGGAGTTGTTATAAGTTATTAAAGATAAAAAAGAGGCACAATGCTCGTTAATTAGCTTCAAGGCTTTCGGAATAGTGCAAACTGCACTGCACATAGCTCCGTGCAGTCTACACTATTCCTCAAGGCTTAAAGCTAAGCAACGTGCAGATGAGCATTGCGCCTCTCCTTCATCGTCTCTGCACTCAGGGCTTATAAACCGCTTCTAGTGCCTCTCTCTTCACGAGGTGGGTATAAAAAACAGCTTACTAAGAAACTATAGTACCGGTTCATGGCACGAACCGGTACTAAAGGTGCCCATGGGGCCACAGCCTGACCACAGCCTAATGCAGCATCATTATTACCGGTTCGTGACACGAACCGGTACAAAAGATTTCTCACGAACCGGTACTAATGATCTCCGCCCGCCTAGCCGTTGGAACCGGCACTAATGGACACATTAGTGCCGGCTCAAAATCAAACCGGCACTAATGTGCTTCACATTTGACCCTTTTTCTACTAGTGTATACACCACAGCAGAACGGGGTTGTTGAAAGGCGCAATCTGTTGGGGAACGTAGTAATTTCAAAAAAATTCCTACGCACACGCAAGAACATGGTGATGCATAGCAACGAGAGGGAAGAGTGTCATCTACGTACCCTCGTAGACCGTAAGCGGAAGCGTTATAACAACGCGGTTGATGTAGTCGTACGTCTTCACGACCGACCGATCCTCAGCACCAGACGTACGGCACCTCCGCGTTCAGCACACGTTCAGCTCGGTGACGTCCCGCGAACTCACGATCCAGTAGAGCTTTTGGGAAGAGATTCGTCAGCACGACGGCGTGGTGACAGTGATGATGATGCTACCGACGCAGGGCTTCGCCTAAGCACCGCTACGATATGACCGAGGTGGATTATGGTGGAGGGGGGCACCGCACTCGGCTAAGAGATCAATGATCAATTGTTGTGTCTTGGGTTGCCCCCGTATATAAAGGAGCTAAGGGGGAGGCAGCCGGCTAGGAGGAGGGCACGCCAAGGGGGGAGTCCTACTCCCACCGTGAGTGGGGCTCCTCCTTTCCTATTAGGAGTAGAAGAAGGGGGAAGGAGGAGAGAGAGGGGAAGGAAAGGGGGGCGCCGCCCCCCCTCCTTGTCCAATTTAACCTAGAGGGGGAGGGGGCGCGCGGCCTGACCTGGCCGCCCCTCCTCTTCTCCACTAAGGCCCAATAGGCCCATTATACTCCCCGGGGGGTTCCGGTAATCCCCAAGTCCTCCGGTATATGTCCGAAACCTCCCGAAACACTTCCGGTGTCCGAACATAGTCGTCCAGTATATCGATCTTTACGTCTCGACCATTCCGAGACTCCTCGTCATGTCCGTGATCATATCCGGGACTCCGAACTACCTTCGGTACATCAAAACACAAAAACTCATAATACCGATCGTCACAGAACTTTAAGCGTGCGGACCCTAGGGGTTCGAGAAGTATGTAGACATGACCGAGACATGTCTCCAGTCAATAACCAATAGTGGAACCTGGATGCTCATATTGGTTCCTACATATTCTACGAAGATCTTTATCGGTCAAACCGCATAACAACATACGTTGTTCCCTTTGTCATCGGTATGTTACTTGCCCGAGATTCGATCGTCGGTATCTTAATACCTAGCTCAATCTCATTACCGGCAAGTCTCTTTACTCGTTCTGTAATGCATCATCCCGCAACTAACTCATTAGTCACATTGCTTGCAAGGCTTATTGTGATGTGCATTACCGAGAGGGCCCAGAGATACCTCTCCGACAATCGGAGTGACAAATCCTAATCTCGATCTATGCCAACTCAACAAACACCATCGGAGACACCTGCAGAGCACCTTTATAATCACCCAGTTACGTTGTGAAGTTTGGTATCACACAAAGTGTTCTTCCGGTATTCGGGAGTTGCATAATCTCATAGTCACAGGAACATGTATAAGTTATGGAGAAAGCAATAACAGTAAACTAAACGATCAAGTGCCAAGCTAACAGAATGGGTCAAGTCAATCACATCATTCTCCTAATGATGTGATCCCAATAATCAAATGACAACTCATGTCCATGGCTAGGAAACTCAACTATCTTTGATTAACGAGCTAGTCAAGTAGAGGCATACTAGCTTCTCCGCCGACATGTCCAGCCCCTTCTCCTCCGCCATGTCCGGCCCCTTCTCTGCCGCCATGTCCGGCCTCTTCCCCGCCGCCATTATCGATCATCTCTTCGTCTTGCCCAGTGTCGTCATTGGCTGCCCCGTCGGCGTCCTCAAGATCATCATCCTCATCTTCAATTATCCACCGAGTATAGCCATCCATGAAACCAGTCATGAGCAGGTGCGCTTCGACATGATCTTCGTCATAGGGGCTAACCGTGTGGACAATTTCAAAATTAGCAGCAGCGACGTGACTAAAAAGAGCGCTACTACTATGCCATTAGCAGTAGCGCGCTTCTTGACGCCACGCTGCTGGTAAACTTAGGTCTCTGTCTACTGTCGGTGGATTTTTGTAGCAGCGCGGTTTAAACATCACGCGCTACTGCTAAATTTACGTCAGTAGCGCGCTTTACCTAACCGCGCTGCTACTAATTAGTAGCAGCGCCTCTTTTTGTGCCGCGCTGCTGCTAAGATTCTGTGTATAAGGTTTTCCCTAGTAGTGTAGTGACACTATGTTTGTCTATGTATTCACACATGTATTATGTTTCCGGTTAATACAATTCTATCATGAATAATAAACATTTATCATGATATGAGGAAATAAATAATAACTTTATTATTGCCTCTAGGGCATATTTCCTTCACAATCGAACCGTCGTTGACATGGCAAGTTTACTCAAGAGTAAGAACTTGTCAGGAACCTTTTGGGGAGAAGCTGTCTCGATGGTGGTCAATCTTCTAAACTGGGCTCCAATGAAAGCGGTGATCGGCAAGACTCCATATGAAGCAATTTACGGACGTAAGCCCAATGTGTCTCAAAGCTTGCCGATCGTAGCACCAAGATGGTGTTCATCGGATACGAGAGGAGTCCCGGCACCAAGGCATACCGCTTCTACGATCCACGAACCAAACGTCTACGGATTTCACGCGACGTTGTGTTCGAAGAAAACCAAGCGTGGAATTGGAGTGCAGCAGCCGACAATGCTCCAAATGGTAACATATTCACGGTTGAATTTCCAACTGATGATGATGCAGGGGACGATGTCCAGGTGGTTGGCAAGACGCACAACCAAGGTGACCGAAATGGTAGTGATCACCATGGTGCCGACACCGACGACGACGCGCATGGGTCGCAAGGTAGCGACAACGACGCGCATGAAACGGGCGGAGATCTCGGCAATGACATCGACAACGAGGCGCATAGTGACGACGACAATCAAGATGAAAGTCACGGTCACGACGACTACGCCGACGACGCGGATGTCAATGATGCGGATGCCAATGATCCGGCATCCACTACGCCCGAGACTCAACGGTCTTCCTCAAGTGCATCGACGCCGACACAATTTGTGTCACCCCCTTTGCAAGCCACGACGGATTCTTCCGCGCCTTGTCTCTACAAGCCCCTCAAGAAAGTCTACAAATACGCAAGGCCAGTTACGCTCAAGTATTCCGGACTATGTTTGCTCAGAGTTGAGGAGCCAGCGAACTTCGTAGAAGCGAGCAAAAGTTCAAGTTAGATGCACGCCATGGATGAGGAGATGAAGGCGATCGAGAGAAATGACACGTGGACTTTGGTAACCTAACCTCCGAACCAAAAGGCCATAGGTTTGGAAGTGGGTTTACAAGTTAAAGAAACACACGAAGGGTCCCATTGTGAAGTACAAGACAAGACTCATTGCAATGGGCTATGTACAACGTCAAGGAGTTGACTATGAGGTGTTTGCACCGATTGCTCGACTCGAGACGGTGACAGTGCTCCTAGCTTTGGCAGCACAAAAGGATTGGAAGGTTCATCATATGGATGTTAAATCCGCTTTCCTCAATGGCGTCCTCACAGAAGAAGTGTACGTGGAACAACCCCTCGGCTACGAGAAGAAAGGAGAAGAAGGGAAAGTTTACAAGTTCAAGAATGCACTTTACGGGCTGAAGCAAGCGCCAAGAGCTTGGAACTCAAAGTTAGACCGAAGTTTGGTCATGCACGGGTTCAAAAGATGTCCCCTCGACGATCCAAAGGATAGTCTATCAAGCACCGAAAAACGGGTGAAAGTTGAAGACGCGGCCAAGGAGGAGTGCTGGCATCAAGCTATGGATGAGCTGACGGTAGTAAAGTCAGTGACCGGGATGCTGCTAGTAATGGTGAAAGCAAAGCTGAGGATAACACCTAGGAGTTGCAACATCGCATCTGGGATCCAGGTCGAGAAAGTAAGCACGTCATGTTTAGGAGGATGAATGTCTAGGGGATGAATGTTGTAGCACGTGATGTTCGAGTGTGTGTCACATGTGGCACGTCATTTGCTAAAAGTTATGTCGAGACATTCGGCCGACGCTGCCGGCCAGGTCAAGTTCACGTATACGTCTACGTTTAGCGTGTGTGTTGCTTGAGAATCAATCAAGCTCGTCTAGCTAGCTTTGCACTTTCCGTGCATAGTTCCTGGGTTATTTGATCTAGGGATAAAAACCAACACAGAATAAGGCCTGATGGCCAACCCCCACCGTGGTGATCGTACACTGATAGAAAAAAGCCCTTTAGTCCCGGTTCGCAACAGCCTTTAGTCCCGGCTGTGCAACCGGGACTAAATATGCGCGACTAAAGACCCCCCCCCTTTAGTCGCGCCTCTTACGGACCGCGATTAAAGGCTTTAGTCCCGGTTCTTGTGGCTGACCGGGACTAAAGGCCCGTCCACGTGGGCGCCCGTGGTCCGTCGGGGCGGAGGACCTTTAGTCCCGGTTCTCGTGGCCAACCGGGACTAAAGGCCTCCACCGCAGGTTTAGGGTTTTAGCCCCCCTAAACCTGGTTTCTTTTTAGTTTGGAGTGTTTTATTTCTTTTATATTTTATTTTGTGTTTTATTCTAATTTTGATAAAGTTTCAGTACACATATTCTACGCTACTATATACATGCATATGAAATTTCAAACAAGAAGAATTCAAGAGGAATATATAATATATACAATCTCGGGTGACCATATACAACTTCGAACAAGTTTCCATACACAATTAGGATGGATGACCATATACAACTTCGAACAAGTTTCAATCTCGGATATGCATATAAATTTCTTCGTCCTCGGTATAGTGTTCTCCTTTAGGATTGATGGCTTCCCTCATGAAAAATCCTTCTAATTCTTCTTGAATTGGTCGGAAGCGAGCTTCTGGACTAAGCCTCCTCCGCAAGTTATCCGTCGCGTTCCGCACGCTATCCGATGCCTTCCGCTCAGAGGTGTGTCTCCGGATGTTCTCACAAACATAGTATCCACATAGATTGGTCCCCGGTGGCTGCTTATCCACATTAACTAACCTTCTGAAATCTAGCTCATGTTTGAATTCACCGACAATTTCTTCTGAGAACCGTCTCCAAACCCTACAGGGCAAAGAAAATTAAATGAACAAGGGAGTTATTAGTTACTTGATATTAGGAAATGAACGAAAGAGACCGATCGATATAGAGCTCAAATGATTGAAAATAATTACTTTTGCAGCATTTTTCTCATGTCGGCCCAACGCTTTCGATCCGAATCCATAGAGTCCATGATTAGAACTCTGGAGGTGTGAAGTTCAATATTTAGCAGAATCCAGTGGAACCTGCGGACACGTTACATGCACAGTCATGCATAACTCACCGATTAGACATACCATGCATGGAGTAAACAAAAGAGAATGGGCACAAGAGAGAAACACTCACCCAAAATGGTAAGGAAATAGAATATGACTTTTGAGTTGATGCTTTCTAAGAAACTTGTACAAGTCTTTCTCCACGTCTTCGGGGTGATGTTGTAACACATGTCCATTAACGATATGTGGGTCAATGAACCCAACATCATGGATGTTTCTTATTTTGCATTCCCAAATCTTCAATCTGCATAATAGCGTACGCAACAATATAGTTAGGACAATATATATATATAGTGCAGGCAATGAAGAATGAGATGAGGTAGAAATAAATCACTTACAGAACGTAGCAACTCAGCATAGATTTGTCGAGGTCGCGCAGATTGAACAGCTGGAACAATTCACTCATATGAACTTCTACAGAGTACCGTTTGGTGTGATGCTCATCTGTAACATCCGCATAAACATATTCTTTGTCGGCCCATGTTATGAATTGCTTGTACCAATGTAGCAGATTTCGCATTTGTGGTGGTAGACTCTTTTCCCGCGCAGGCTCGACGAGAGGCCCATTCCGCACATATTGTAATGCTATCTCACATACTGGCACATCCTCAAGGCCTAAGAAGGCACGAAGAGTCAAACCCATCTCGGACGCTTGTTTCATTGCACCCGCTACAGTCAATCCAAGTGCTGCCGCAGCTGCTATGATCTCGGGGTCCTCTTCCGGACCGGCTTTCACTATGAGCGGGGGGATCGATTGTTTCTTCTGCATCCCGAGCTGGTCAACTTGTTTCTCGCTTTTTTTACTTTCTTCTTTCTCCTCCTTCAATATTTTTGCTTGCCTACGAAGTTCATGTCCATAGTCGTCAGGCATATTCAGCTCGGCTTGGGACGGTGTCGTCAAAAAATCCTTAGCCCACTTCTTTTGCTTCTTAGTGAATACTTGCTTGGGCTCAGGCTCTTTTTTCGCCTTCATATCCGCCTTCCATTTCTCATAATCAGCAGACGCGGCCAATTTGGTTTCATCTTCACTAAGTTCCCCAGGCCTTGGGAGGAGAGGCTTCAGTGATGGCTCCGGTACCCTTGTGGTCTTAGGTACATAAGGGTCCGGGTTAATAGTCCAGGAGCGGGTTTCCTTGCTGTCCGCCTGCTTCTGCTTCTTCGCCGGAGGTGGATTGGGGGGCGTCGTACCCGCCGGAGGAGGATTGGGGGGCGTCGTACCCGCCGGAGGTTGTGGATCGGGGGACGGCGTCGAATGGCGTGAAGGAGGTGTAGGTGAACCACCACGACCACCACCACTGCCACCACCGCCGCCACCACCACCACCACCATCGGAGGGGGGTGGACTTGCTAGCCTTGGCGCCTCGCCTGGAAACACTATGTACCTCTTTTTCCATAGAATGAACTGGTGCTTGACATCTCCAAGTCTTCTCTCCCCTTCGGGTGTAGGTTTCTCAATCTCCAGGTCCTCAAACCCTTGGACTATGTCTTCCACCGTGACACAAACATAGCCATATGCAATGGGGTTGTTGTGGTGGAGTGCTCCAGGTGTAGAGGGTAAAGCACTGCCGCTAGCTACCTTCGTGGAAACGTTCCCCACGGGATAATGCAGATCACATTCTTTCATCTCCTTTACATCATCCACGGGGTAGTGAGGCTCCGGTGCACGAATCTCGATCATCGGTGCACTAGCACCAGGCGGGGCATCCGTGGAAGCCACGCTGCTTCTCTGCTGCTGGCTTCCGCGATCCGCTTCATGATCTTCATGCGGCCCTGCAGGCGATTTTTCTTTCACTAGTTCATGCACGGTCTGCTTCAACTCATAGAGTTCCGATGCAAACTTCGTCATAAGATCTGCATCCCGGTCCGTCTTTCTCTTACGGCTTCTGTAACAGTACGGGTCATTGTCCTGGGAAAACCCTACTTTCCACGGAACTTTGCCTTTGCCTCTTACACGTCCTCCGTGTTCATCATTCCCGAGGGCTGTTGTCAGTGCGTCTTTCTCTCTGTTGAACTTGATCAAGCCCTCTTGAGCTTGGGTCATTGCGTCAATAAGGGCTTGGGTGGGAGCAAACTGTCTCTGCCGGTGAACACACACCCCTGTCTCCGGGTCTAGCAATCCCCCATGCCCGTACCACCAGCTTTTGGCCCTTGGGTCCCATCCCTCTGTACCTAGAGGGATTCCTCGCACCCTCAGGTCCTCCTCCATCTTCTGCCACCTAGGCTCCGAAAGGCGGTATCCTCCTGGCCCCATAATATGATGGAACTTTTTCTTACTCGCATTATCCTTATTTTTTTTTATATTTCCTTGAAATGCTCCGATTTCTTTTGCCTCACAAATTCTGGCCAATCATCTTTCAGTTTCTCATGTTGTCCATTGAAATCCGGAGTCTTGCCCTTGTTGACATAGTCACGGGTTAAATTTTTCTTGAAGTTCCGGAATGCTTCGCCCATCTTCTGAAGAGCGAACTCTTTAACTAGCCTCCTCCTCTGACGTCCACCCGGAACCTCGTTACCGAATTCATCGACTTTGTTGTATTCCGGAGATAGAATGAAATGTTCCATAAGCTTTCTCCAGCAATCCTTTTTCGTTCTCTTGTCGACAAAACTGAAACCAAGACGTGCCTTCTTTGGCTCCTTCCATTCCAGGACGGTGATCGGGACGTTGTCTCTAACAACGACTCCGCATTGGTTGATAAACTTTGAGGTGTGCTGTAGGGGCTTGCCGGTTTCACTGACAAACTCAATGGCATATGTTTCTCCTGTTTTCATCGCCTTGGATTTGCCACGCTTTGTCGTACTCGATCCGGAGGGCTAAAAAAAGAAAGAGAGTCGCGCGCGTTAATACATATGTATTCACATTTCAGTAAGTTTGTATCACGAGAGGCTCAATGTATATATATACCTCGCCGGAGGTGGTTGCTACTTGCAATTCGAGATCATCGGTTGTTGACGGTTGACCTCCGTCGACAATGTCCGTTCCTTCACCTTCTTGATCATCGACAATCTCTGTTGCACCGTCAAGGTTCAGAAAAGAAGAGACTACATCCTCTTGTTGCTCATATTCTGAGCCCGGCACATAAGGAATCTCGTTGTTGATGATGCCCATTAAATAACATTCAGCCTCCGGATCCCTAAGCGGCTCTGCTCTATCGTCCGCCATATGTCACTCCTGCATGTAGTAAAAATTCTTTAAGTATAAAGGAATTAAAAAATAAGATTAAGGGGACATAGAGGAGGAGGAATTAAAAAATAAGATTCTTTAAGTAAAAATTCTTTTTTTCTTCTTCTTCCTTTCTTCTTCCTCTTTCTTCTTTCATTCTTCTTCTTCCTTTTTCTTTTTTCTTTCTTTCTTCTTCTTCCTTTCTTCTTCCTTTCTTCTTCTTTTTTTCTTCTTCCTTTTTCTTTCTTCTTTGTTTTGGTTTTCATTTGGTTTTCATTTGGTTTTCATTTTTTTCTTCTTCCTTTTTCTTTCTTGTTTTTTTCTTCTTCCTTTTTCTTTCTTCTTTCTTTCTTCTTTCTGTTTTTCTTCTTCCT